>NC_056746.1:995622277-995869777 GCF_019279795.1 Protopterus annectens | reverse complement strand
TTTTTGTGTAATAATATGAATGACTGGTATATCCTTGCATTTTGTTACTTGGTAGTGTAAGCAAGTAAAAGTTGGGAGTTTGTACACCAGTGACTTTAACATGTGACAGTGGAGACTTATTTGATTTATATGTGTCCATTATTAAGTAGTAGGCCTCAGGCATCAAAGATTCTCACAGTCTTACCACTCAAAAGTAGTGACGGTCACTGCATGCTCTCAGTTTAGCACTATAAGTTTGTATTGGAAAATCGTTAAAGGTAGAAGTTAGAAAGTAATGATACACATTGCAGTTTCAGACTTCACAACCCTCACAAGGTCATTTACAGTAAGGATGGAACATTTTGATGCTATCAACTAACTTTTTAAGACCAATGTAAGACAAAGGTGCAAGTACCAGTTCAACATCACAAATCCAGATATATTAAGCACTAAGTCAGCTATGCACACTGATCATCAGACACAAAGCTTATGTATCCCTGAATCCAAAAGGTACAAGACATAGATATGGCACAGTTATTATCACTTGCACAGGATTTGGGAGGGGGGACAGGAAGCTCAGACTGACACAAAAGGTTGGTGAGTGTGTGTGAGTAAGAAAGAGAAGCAGGCAGACATTTGGATAAACCAACAAATGACCAGTAAGACAAAATGAGTTTTAAGCAGCATGGTTGAACCATGTAACTGTTGTGTGTTTGTCTGTAGGAGTCTTCCAGGTGAAATGGTGTGAGTGTCTGCATGAACACAGCCAAGCTCTGTGCTAGCTCTACATCTTGGCATGTAGGACAGGTGTGTGCCATGCATGGTAGCAATAGCAGTACATCCTTGTCGCAACAGATCACAAGAACTGTCTCTGCCAGGAGTTGCACTGGGATGTCCACACCATCGGTCAGATGCACTGCTGTTACCTGAATGTATCCGATGTCTGCTGGATGAGCTCTCCTCACGATTACACCCAGGACCATGACCCCATGGACAGTTCACCCACTGATGGAGCAGTGGAAGTCATGCCACTATGGCAGCATGATTGGGCATGGCCATATTAGCTAATAGCATATGATGTGGCTGACCTATGCCCATGAGAATGCTGTTCCCCTCCTAGTAGACGTTCCTTCATAGACACAGCTCATTCCAAAGTGTCATTCATTTGATCCATTGAATCGGTAGTAAGGTGGAAGCAATCACATATGTTAGCCTGTGCCATATCTACACCCATAAGCATTTCTCTGGAGTACCGATGTGAACATGCCTGTGCCTCCATGATGGCCCTAGACATATGTTGAGTGGCATGGGAAGAGACACCTGGATCAGGTGGAGGATGGACAGCAAGCATCCTCTGAGCACCCCTAACAACCCTTCTGTGTGGCACCTCACCCACACTTTGGCTACAGCCAGAGTCAACAGGCACTGAAGCCACAGTAACCACACTTCCCTGAACAACTGTCTCGCCTTTCACCTGCCCAATATCTGTGGGCTGACTGGAATGGGTAGGTGTAGGCCTACTGGCTGTGTACAGTGGAATTTCAGGGGATGGTTGAATGTCAACCTCAGTGTCAGGTTCAATCTCTGTATCCCCCTGTTGTGCTTCTGCTTGACCACCATCATCAACAGAGTCTGATGATACTCTGGCATCAGGTAGTAGAAGTCCTACATTTCCACTGTCAGGATCACCTGTGATAATAAGCAACAAACACAGGACAATTTAAAATCTGAACTACTATAGTCCAATATGTGCTAAGAAAATAACAATGCTGTCTCTATTACAACCGTCCTGACATCAGCATTATACACTAAAATATTTACTTGAGTTGTGCTTCAGTACTAACATAAAAATGATTGGCTTGCCATGTGCAGATGATGTTATCCTCTGCAGGATAGATGGTCCTGGAAGAAGTTAAGCAAAAGATAAGGACAGTATCATCACAATTAACAGTAACACAGGGGGTAATACTTTTTCTTCTTTATATGTCCATGAACTATACTTTCATCAAGAACTTGGATGACAACTTCAATGTGTTGCTAACTACAGCAGTATTCAATCCCCCCCAAAAAAAATTTCTTGTGAAACAGAAGTAATGTATTGATTTTAATTGTTTTACTATATATACAACAGTATTCAACAATTGAGATAAAAAAACTGCCTAGAGGCTCTTATAGGTTCATAGGTAGGTACTAGGATATCGGCCCAAGGGCCTATGTAAGCCTAACCAGCAAGGTACCATAGCTTACGCCATCCAAGAAAGTTATTTTCCTGTGCCACTGTCCAGCAGAGACACAGAAGTGATCCATGGGGTGTATTTCCTATTTCCCATCCACTCATCAAGATTTTTCTTGAAGAGTCCTAATGAAGAACTTTGCTTGACATAGATGGGTAGCTTGTTCCAGAGTATAGGAAGTCTCTGGGACAGGAATATATCCCTCCAGCGTGTCCTGTTTATTGTGGTGACAATTTTTAGGTCCCTAGAGCATGTAGCTTGGAGAGATTGGGATTTCTTTAGGTGTAGCATGTCCAACAGCTCTGGGTTTGCATAGCTTTATATGTTAGGCAGAGATCACCTTGGAGTAGGCGATATGCTACAGAGTAAAGCTGGAGTTTTTTGAGGCGGTCAGTGTAGGGCATTTGTTTGAGGCCAGTAATCCTCTTTGTGAGGTACTTCTGTGGCCTTTCCAGATGCTGCAGATGTCTTGTGAGGTACATTCCAACAGGGGTGTTGTACTCTATAATGGGCCTAATGAGTGACGAGTAGAGGGGAACAATGACCTCTTTTTTTGTGGATGAGAACCCTTTTATGACGAGGTGTGCCACGTAGAAGGACTTCCTAACTACTGTGGCAATGTGACTATCAAAGGAGAGACTACTGTCCACCTGGGTCCCCAAGATCTTTTATCACACATTCGGTGTTAAGTAGATTGCTGCCTATATGGTAGTTCATGGGTACAGAGCTTTTACCAAAGGGGATGACACTGCACTTTTTGGCATTGAGCTTGAGGTCATGACTCTGACACCAGGCATCTGTCTCAGTGAGGCCCTTCTGTAGGATGTCCACATCATTTGGGGACTTGACTATGGCTCCTAGTTTGCAGTCATCTGTGAACTTTGTCAGCCAGAGGCCTTCTGTGTTAGCCTGTACTTCAGAGAAGTAGATACCAAACAGGAGAGGTCCCAGGACGGAACCCTGTGGCACTCCACCTGTCACTGCCTTGAGGTCAGATTGGGAGTCTGCAACTTTTACAGTGTGGGTTCTGTCAGTGAGCCAGTTGGCAACCCATCTTGTGACGTATGGATTTATGCCTAGTTTAGTGAGTTTAGCTATAATTTCAGAATGGAGGATGGTGTTGAAAGCCTTGGCGAGGTCAAGATAGGCTGTGTGAACCACCTTACCCTCATCCACGGCTTTGGTGACTGCCTCAAAGAAGTCGATCAGGTTCAGGAGGCATAATCTGCCTTTCACAAATCCAAACTGGGTGGGATCCAGAGTTTGGAGGTTACCAACATCTTTGTTTATGAGTTCCATGATGATACGTTCCATGGCCTTGCAGACCAGGCTCATCAGGCTAATAGGTCGATAGTTCCCGGGATCATTGGTGGCTCCCCCTTTGTGGAGTGGGATAACTGTTGCTGTGCACCATTCAGTGGGCACAAAGCCTGATGCGAGGCTATTACTGAACATGGTGCTTAAGTGGGGAGCCAGTTCGTTCTGAAGTTCGTGTAAAACGCAGCCTGGGATGATGTCCGGTCCCATGGATGCTGTGTTTTTGGCTTTAGAGAGTGCAACTTTTACCTGCATAGTTGTGATTACGGGGACTCTGCATTCATCCTGTATAGATATGGGCCCTTTAGGGGGTGAAAGGGGGGGTAAAGTTAGCACTGAACTGATCTGCCAGGATGTTGGCAATATCAGTTGGTTCTGTAATTTTCGTGCCTTTGTGCTGTAACTCAGAGCAGATCTGGGTGTTGCCATCTAGATTCTTGACATAGCTATAGAATGCTTTGTGGTTGTCCTTGGATTTAGTGGCAATTTTGTTTTCATAGCTAGCTTTGGAGGATCTTATAAGGGATCTCAGCTTCTTACTGAGGCTGACCAGGGAGCTCCTCCACTCATGTGATTTTACTCTCTTTTGCAACAGTTTCTTCCTTCTGTTGTACAGTTTGTTTATTGCAGAGGACCACCAGATTGGCTTCCTTTTTTTGGAGGGTAGCGTCTTGGTTCTGTTTGGGATAGCACGATCTATGCACTCGTGTAAGTGCTTATAGAGTGCATTTGTGTAGGATTCAGCAGTTGCAACTGTATTGTCCATCTGCATGGGTGTCATGAAGTTCACCACTTCTGTCTTAAGAAGCATTAAATTGGCTTTGGAGACATTTTTTACTTTGGTTTCCTTAATGGGGGGTGGGGGCGGGAGGTGGATATCAAGGGTGATAAGCTTATGGTCGGATCGGACCAACGAGAAGTTAACTTCAGGTGTCGAACACCGGTCACTCATGTTGGTAATGACTAGGTCTAGGATATTGTTGCCCCTGGTGGGGGTGTGGATAAGTTGATCTAGGACATTGGAGTTTATGAATTCCAGAAAGCGTTGAGCTAAGGAGCTGGTACCATGGCCAGCCTTAGGCATAGGCGAACTAGGTGACCGCCTAGGGCGCCATGCAGGTCAGCCTCGTAAAGGGCGCAATTTGTGTTTATTTATTTATTTTAATTAATTTACTTTTCTTAATAAGAAAAGTAAATTAATTAAAATAAATAAACCATATGTAGAGACCGGGATATAAATAACATTGCTATGTCTGCACAGGCATCACTGTGAACATGGAAAAGGAGTTTAAGATTGATTCTGAGGGAGACTTAGTTGTCTCAGTACTTTTCTTTTTCTATACAGAAGTTCTGTCTTCTGAGGCTGTTTTCCTCTCCAGGTGCATGTACATTGGGCGTTCGTACGAAGGGATTTTTTTTTTTAATATATATTGTTTGGAGTACTGGTAGTGAAATGCACTTGCATAGTGAAACTACCTGGAGCTCAGTGGCAGTACAGCTGTAACATCTGTTTTGATGACATATGTTTTCATATGAGAATGTGCTGCAGTCAAGAAGGAAAACCATGCAGATTGTTTGCTTCGATTTGAAGTTTCAAGTTTACATGTATTGTGCTGTTTTTGGGAAGGGGGCTAACATATCAGGCATATCAAATTGGTGTGCAAGTGTTCTATAATGTTACTGTATTGTCTTTAGCTATTTTAACTATCATATTGCGTGTCATAATGCCAATCTGCACATTGTCTGTTGGTACACTCAGAAGTGATATGAACGTAATGATTGTTCTTGGTAAAAGTAATAATTTATGACCATAATGTAAAAGTTGTTCCGGCTTATAAACCCTATGGTATGTACTGCAGATGTTGAATTTAAGTTTCACATGGGTAACTCTAGGGTGCTGCAAGTGTTACTCAACTGCTTAATGAAAAGGGGGCTAAGAAAATGAGACAAAATTATCAGTATTTAACCTCAGAACTGATGTCATAAGATCTGCAGTAATTGCTTCCTCTGACCCTGAAACAGTTGAGCAAACATCTGCTTTATCCTTCCTCTTTGCGCTATGCCAGCTCCAGCAGGTGCCTAAGTTACTGACTGAATTCTGGTCACCTGGGTCATAGTCAGGATTTTATCCCTTTATGCCAGTAGAGATAGCTAACATTTCTTTTCTTTGTTTTTACTCTACAGGAATTGCCCAGCACTGGCTCCTCTTGTTCCTGTTGGCTCTTTTGAGGGTGAGAGTGAGGTGTCCCCTATACTGGATAAGTTCCCTGCAGTCTGGGTGAGAATGAGGTGTCCAGTATAATGGATAAATTCCCTGCAGCCTGTTTGCTCCTATCTGGAGAACTTTACCGGCCATTTTTCCTGGAAGCTGAGAGTCAGGAATTTTGGAAAGGGTTAAATGCCAGTCCCTTAGCAGTGCCCTTCCTGCCTCAACCTCTCCCTGGTAGATGTTTTTTTGGATTCTGCAATAGCTGCCTGGTTGGGAAGAGATATGAGTGCTTCAATACATGCCTTCCCCCTTTACTCAGTGGTGCTCTTGCCACTGCAATGGCTCAAGCTTTCCAGACCATTTCTACAAGTAATCACCCATCTACCATTAGGTGTCACTAAAATGTGGGGCCTACACAACCCCCCCAGTGCATCATCTGATGTTTGCTGCTCATATCCACCCCCCCACCCGGTTTCTGTAGTTGCCATGCTAGTAGTCAGATGTGGGTCACCTTGTCATACTCGTGACTTCATCCCTCTGCTCAGTGGTGCCAGAGCCAACGTTATTCGACTTGGAGTAACTCACTTCTTATTCAGTCTTATAATTGCAGTCTCTAGCTCAAATGGACCTTCTTGGATCAGCCCATAACCACATTTAAAAAGCTGAATAAAATAATTTTACTAATTACTTGAAAATGAGGCAGCCCCCAAGGAATTGTTTGCAGCATACATTGTGTACAAAATGGGGAAAGTTGTGGTCTTGCCAGGGGTATCAAGAACATAGGACTGCAGCTGACCTTTACTACTAGAGAACAAGTGCTAGTAAGTGAGCCAAATTTGGTACCAAAAAGAAAGCAAACTAGGTATGTACATTGTATCTAAAACTGTCGAGACTTTGAAGGCACCAGATGGACAAACGCAGTTGAGGGCAAGAGTATGAAACCTAGCTTTTAACTTAATGTGGACTTGTGTATCATCTAGATAGCCTCCTGCTGTTTTGCTGAATGTCACTATTTTAGGTTCATAGGCTAACTGCCCTTATAAGCTATTTTAAGCCTAGCCAATTATCCCTTGTGAGACTCAAACCCCACACTTTGTGTTTGCAAGGCAAACACCTTAAACATTAGGCCAACCTCCCAGCCCCTAATTTATCATGTTTAAATGACTTGGTCGATAACATCCCTTTACAGAAAGAATCCTTCCATTGTGTTGTTTGCACTAACATTAGGAATTATTATGTTTTTTGAGTTTACTGTCAGAGGCAGTAGAAAAAACATCAAAGATGCAAATGCCAAAACTCCATGAAGCCTCACAGTTAAGTAAGGATTTAATTTCTATTCAAATGGGTTACCTTATGCCATCCATTCACTGATGGAAGGCATTTGCTACTTCATTAACCTTGAATGGTGGATTGGTATGCCTGATACAATCTTTATACTGGGTCCATGTTGTCCCTTTTCAGGGACATACAGAAAGTACAATACATGCAACACAACACTGAAAACTTCAGTGTGCACAGCGGAACGCTGAAGAAAGTAACTACAAGTCAACCACATTAAAAAGTGAAGAACAGTTTAGATAGTAGGGGAAAAATGAAAATTCTGGCCACCTATGAGAAACAGTCAACAACAAAAAAAAATCATAGCAGCTTAGGTAATGTATTAAATAAAGTAATACAATGTGTCAAATGTTAACAGCCAACATTTGCAGCAGAGCTCAAAGATTGGGTCCCCTCTATTAAATCATATGATGCAAAATGACCTGCATTGTTAAGAACAAAACATTCCATGTAGCAGTGATGGAAGCCAGTATCATTTTGCAGTAGTAGTTGTCTTCTGGTTTATGGATGGCTTTGCAAATCAGAATGTCTAAGGATCCTAGCTAAGTCAGGCATTTCCCATAAAATTGCTCATTTCCCTTGTAAAATAAAAAAAGTCCAAAACGTATAACATTCTCAACGTGTCTTTGTAAATTATTCCATTGGAAAGCGGATATGATGATATCTAATTAGCCAGAAATACCATTGATAAATCATTGCTAGATCAGACTAAGTTGAAAATACAGTGTTACAGATGATGTTCTTTCATGCTGTTAAAAGTTATTTCACTTCTTTCAGTTAACAAGGAGCCAATTGGAACTTGTATTACTCTAAGGTTAATTATTTGAGTAATAATTTAAGATTAGGCCAAGATCTTCGTGTTCTTTGTGTATTCAGTGATTGGTTGAACTACAAAAGATGTGCGTGTGCGAAATGTATATCATGCACTAAAGATATGCATGCATGCACAGTTGTAAGTTAACAGAGATATCTCTTCCAGTTGTTTTTACAGACTTGCTGTAGTATTTCTTAAGTCTATGCTTCTGTTGTCAGTAATGATGAGGGCATTTTGCATAGATTTCTTTGATTGGAAGGAAGTTTAGGAAATGGGTAGTTTTGGCATTATTGGTTCATACATTTTGTTCCATTGCTTACTGGAAAAATGTTCAAAACTACAAATTTAAAACATACTCTAACAAGTGTAAATGTTTCTATGTGCAACTAGCTGTTTTTTGTTTATGAAATGCACACTGTTGTAAAATCTGAAAGCAGTGTTAGTATCATAATTGCCTTTGGTGCAGAAGGCTGTAGATTCTACTCCCACGCCATGTAGATGGCGTGCTGATACTGCATTGCCCATATGATTGTTGATTATTTGGTGCATTTTAAGGCGATAGGGGTTCTGCACTCCTGACTATGTCCTTTATATGAGATGCCTAGTGACTATTAATTTATTGGTCATTTCCTATTGCAATATTACCAACTTACCATTTTTTTAATGCAATATAGGCAATTAATTCTTCAAGGAAAGCATGCACTGAATTTGTAGATAAAACATTGATATGTGAAGTTATTATGCCAGTAGCAATCTCTTCATTAGGTACAAATTTCTTTAATGTGGAATTCACATGATTTTACATCTGCAGAGATTGTGAGTATGGAGGAATATTGGTGGATTATAATGAGAGAAGTCTTGAGTGGCCTTTTATGCTTGAAAATTTCTGAAATGGGTAGTTATTGGTTCATACATTTTGTTTCATTGCTTATTAAAAGAATGTTTAAAACTACAAATTTAAAACACTTTCTAACAAGTGGTGCTGTATTATACAAGGAATATAATTCAATGCAATCAGGAAGGTGAATCAAAGAACAAATACAAGAATGCATGGCCCAAAAAATGTGTGCAAGGAGTCTGTTTTGAAAACAGCCCAAAGGTAAACTTAATTCTTCACTAGCCAGATACATTTTCGATGAATGTGGGTTTTCATGCCGTTTCAATGAACATGAATTTTCCCATTTCAATGAAGGTGAGTTTCAAGGGCAGAGAGGTTTATTGCTTATGCTAAGTCTATTTTCATTGCAAGACTGTATTGTTTAGCAAATGGCTACCTGTGTTTGTGCTATTTTATTTCAATATCTGTAATGACTGTAGAAGCAAATAAGAGAACATTATGCATGGTAACTGGTGAGAAATAACCAAATAATGGAGTACTGGAATGGCTGAAGAGGGGGCTGCTGCTGGGGGGGAGGGGGTTGCTGCAGGAGCAGCTGCTCGGGGGGGGCAGTCTATTACCCTGCCTAGGGCCCAATTCGACTATGATCTGGTCTCATATTTAAAGTAGAAAATACTATGCAGAAGTAGTTGTAGTTAAAGATACCTTGAAATGTAGTTATTCTTCCTATGCATTTAAATACTTTAAGGAAATGACTGGAGTGGCTTTCTTGGGAGTGACCCTGTGGGTGTGATTCAAATAGGGATGTTTCATGACTGTAGTGTGGGTTGGGCTTAAGGGGCACCAGAGCACTACTTCGCTTAAGGTGCCATTTCAGCTAAGGCCGGCCCTGGTTGGTATACGAGTATTTTTCCCAGTTAACAGTGGGGTAGTTGAAGTCGCCCATTATTAGGGCGTTTGGTTGAACCCTAATATTTTCCAGTACATCAAGAAAAGAGGAGTTGGAATCCTGGAGCAAGCTACAATTTGGATTGCAGTTTTGCCCAGAGTTAGTTGCACTTGGATAACCTCGGATGTATTATGCTGAGCAACTAGCCTGGAGATGTGGATATCCTTAATGAATATGGACACACCTCCACCATTGGAGTTTTGGTCCAGGTTACATGGCCGAAAAGTGTGGTATGAGTTATAGCCTGGTAGTGCAGGGGTGCTCTTTGGAGCCTTGAACCAGGTCTCAGTCACTGCACAGATATTGATGTTCTCCATTTTAAGGAGTGCCTCGAGTGAGTGCATTTTGAGATTTAGACTTCTAGCATTGAGTAGCATTACCTTTTCCTCATGTCTCTTCCTGGGACATGCTTGCTGTTCCTGACACAGTAGCACCAATGTCAAGGACATGATGTTCTGCACTTTCCTGGGAGCTGTCTGGATCCCTGACAGTGGACATGAACTCTTCATTTGGTGATAGTGGTAGCTGTGTAGCAGGCCCCCCCAGTACCCATCCAATCATGGCCCCCTGCAGCTGCTCACCACTGTGCAGAAGAGAGCATGTCATTGGCCCTGTGGTGCACCTGGTCATATGTTCTGCTGTGGCCACCCACTGCATTTCTGCTATGGCAACCCACTGCATTAACATCTGTGAAAATCTGCTGCCAAGTCTGCATTCTGTGTGACATATCTCAACGTCCAGTTTTCTTAGCTACACAGTTGCCTTTTTATGGTGTAGATTCAGGGCTGTCAGCCCGATGAAGATACAAATCAGATGTGAACTCATTAGAATTGTTGAATCCCAAATATTTGTCTCCATGTCGCAGATGAAACATAGTGCAGGCACTGTCTCAGTTTTGTTTTTAATGGACTGCAACTGTAAATGATTACTAGTTTGGCGAAGGAAAACACAACAGCACTGCAGGCTGCCCTATATCCAGTGGGTGTGGCAGGTTAAACTAACAAATTGTTATATGTTATTTTGTTAAGGTTGGAAATGTAAGCAGCACACAATTCACAGGTTCTGTTCATTAACATCCAGTCTCCCTTTTTCATTTGTCTGCAACTGCATATGATATTATTGCCATTTAATATACACACACATTTTAAGGACAGTGATACTGAATTGCCTACAGACTGCATGTCTCAGATTACTGGTCAGATAAGAGAAGAATGACTAACCAACATAAAGAGGTACAACCGAGCTGTATATTTGTAAACAATAGTTATAACTGGTTGTGTGATCACTTAGTGCACTACTTCCAAAAATAATAAATGTGCAAATAGTTGCATGGTTTCATATTATAGATGATGTTGCAGTTGGTTGCATGAAGAATGATTTCAGTTCCTTGCTGCAAAGCTGTTTGTGTGGCAAAGAAGGATAAGGCACTCTTCCTGTGTTCTGAAGGTTCAGTGGAGTAAGAGTTCAAATTCAGACCTATGTAGAAATATCTGATGTGTGCTAACAATTTCTAGTGTGTATGTCATCGACTGCTTTTCCCCATTTCAATTACTTGTCCATTTTTTCTTTTTTTTTACTTTTTTTGTGGGGGGACAGTGTTTACTTGATGTCCCACTTAGTGCAAAGATGAGAAATGGAGAAAAATGAATGTCAGATTTGAGTGTGCTTATCTCTTTTGCACGGAGTGCAGCAGTGTGCAAACTGGACTAGTGAGCCATCCAATAAGCAGACAGAACACCTGCAGAACACTTGCAAATAGGGTTTATGTAAAAGGGAAAAGGTCACAAACAATACATTGTTGCAACTTCTGTATTTCATCGCCCAAGTGCACTTAGCAGCATTGCGCTACGGTTAGCAGGGATACCCAGCAGCTGCAGCTGTCGAACACCTGCAGACAGAACTCAGACAGCTAATTGAAACTGGATAAATTCTATTAATTCTGTTGGGTACCTTGCAAAGCCACTAAATGGCATTGCATGGTGGTAAACACAGGGACCTTAAGAATGATTAGGAAATTAAGAAACTCTATGATGTTCACCATGTTTCACTGTTGCAGTCATTACTCTTGGGTTATCCTGCCGGTGGGCTACCCGCAGTCGGCCAGAATTCCAAAGTCTAGGTCTGGTGTCGGTTGCTGTCACCTCTTCCCTGACGTCAGTGCACCAGGGGTATAAAAGATGCAGCTGACGCCATTTTCACAAGCAGTTCACAAGTGGAAACTTTATGTTACTAGTCCTGTAGCAGCAGATGTTAAGTGTAGGGCTGAAGTACAGATGGTTCTGGGTTCTAATACCAGGTGTGCAACCCATTTGTAATGTTGTGATGGTGCAGTTTATAGCAATGAACTGAAAAATAGACAAACGCTATTTCAACATTCTTGTGGCAACAGGTATAAGTGTAGGACTGCCATACATGTGGTTCTGGGTTCTAATAAAGGATATTCCAGATGTATTTACTGTTGTTCCTCTTCACATTATATTCACTCTCACTTATAAGATAGTGGAGCTGACATGCATTATATGTAAGAGGGATGAGATACCATTATTGTGTTTTCAGATGTATGACTGAGGGCATACTGTCTACTATATTTCTGTAAGTATAATTCTGCTATCTGGACATGTATAGCCTTCACAATTAACAAAGACACATACACAACTGGATCTATATCCAATAACCTTGTAAGGTCACACACATACATGTGTAACAGCTCGAACTGCCACACGTATTTATGCATGATTCCTGGCTATGTCTGAGAAGCACTTCTTCTGTGACAAAGATGGAAAATCAACAATGTGGAAAAAAATTTTGTCCCTTATACCTAGATTTGAATCTCAAACTGTAAAAGTAAGTTTTACTCAGTGTTTAAAGACAATGTCAGGTCATTACATTTATGCCCCCAGTGCATGTTTACAGACTTAACTCACCTAGAAGTTACCTTCTAATTTCTAATATATATTTCCAGGCTACATCAGAACACACCACTCAAACTAAGTCCAAGTGTCAGGTTAACCTTTCAGTTTCACTTATTTAATTCCTCCCTGCTTGGTACTGCTGCTCTCCACTTAACATCATGCAAATGTGGATGGCATCATTGCTCAGGTTTGCATGCTACCAGTAAATGCAGTAACTGGAACTGGTGGGAAAGCATCAGTTTCCATTGCTATAGTTTGGCTGGTAGACATGGGTGACATTGGAGAGGAAGGTACCAAGCTTAGGGCACAGAGGTGGGGTGTCCAGGAGTCCAGGATATTTATTGGACTCTTGGTAAAGCACCACAGCCAAAGGCTTTTGCAGGGGGACTGTTCTGTAATAGTTTGGCACTGGGTGTATCCAGTGCCACTGGTATCCCATAGCAGTGTAGGCATCATTTTAGTTGCCTACGCAGGAGAAAAAGAGACACTCTAAACCATTGGTTACAGGACTTTCAGACTGTGGACATCCCACAGCTGTGTAAGAATGACAATAAGAGTGTGCGTGTAAGACTTAGAACGCTAAATATATGCAAGACTGGTATGCAGTGCATAATGCTCCTCTGTTCTTTTTTTCTTTTCTTTTCTCTCCCCAGCTCCCACTGAATGTGAGGTCAATCGACAGGCTCATGTTGCTCAATCTGAGAGACTGTGGGAACAAGTGGTGTGTATGCAGCAGAAGAGAAGTGTTATTGTAGCATTAAAAATTAAAGATAGCTTTTTTTGGTGTTTTATAGAGTCGTATCAAATTGTGCATGCATATCCCAACTGTAAAAGCAAGTGTGCATACATTAGTCTGTAGTACAAACCAATTTAAAGAGTCCAGGCTTAGACTGGACTCAGAGGTTGTAGGTTCAAACCCCATGATTCTCAACTATACAATACTATTATTTCTTCAGTAATATTTACATTAAGTTAAAACCTCTATATCAGTGGCACAAAAGCCTTGCTGTAAACTGTAATCTGTATAATTGGAACAAGCATATGTGCAATATATGCACATTTCAACGATTACTTTCAGAAATCTGTAGTATAGTGTGTATATATTAGGGCATATATTTAGGGCATATATTTAAATGTAATTCTTCAGATAAAAGAGTTGTATAACTATGTTAATGCATTGTATGTCACATGTGATGGTACTAATTTTATCTCTTTTTTTTTCTCTCACTCCAAAATTATCTCTCTTTTTTATTTTCTATTATGTGTCATCAAAATGTCTCCATGTCATCCATGTGTACCACATCACTAATTTCTACACAGCACAGTGAGGTAGTCTAGCCCCAGTGGATAAGCCTGCCCCTGCTCTACCAGCTCCAGCACCGATATCCAGCACATGTGGAAGCCAACCTGGCAGTACTGCCTCTACTGCCCCCTGCACTACCTATGCCCTCAGGTAGTACTGCCACAGAAGCTGGTGCCATGATACCCTCAAGGCACAGTGACAGGGAGCTGCCAGAAATGGTGCATAGGGTCTTGCACCACACCATTGGTGTACACCTAACCGAAATGGAGAGGCTGCACTCCCTCATGGTCCATAGGAGTAAGAAACAGCAAGCACCCTAGCCACCAGTGGAGTAAGGGGACAGTGATGACAATCCAGTGACTCGATTCTCACTTTCTCCAAGTCTTATGTCCATGACCCTGCCTTGTCCCTTCCCTCATCCCATTCATAGTGTCCCCCAATGTTTTGTGCCTATCACATTCCCTGTCTCTTGTCTTGTTTGTTTGCATTTGCTTCCTCACCTACCCAACTTACCTGGCCCAGACATACTTGTCTCTTACCCAGCAGCCCTCTTTTAAAGAATTAAAAAAATGGGCACTTGTCCCACAAAAAAAAAAAAAAAAAATTATCCCATACATAGCTCTCCATTTCACATGTGTCTTCTTGACATACTTGATTTGGTCCAATTGGCTATACAACATGATTGCATTGTTGTTAGCCCTCTTTGTGGAGGTGACAATACAAATTCAGTTAATATTCTGCACATATTTTCAGTTTACACTGTTAAAGAAATGGATAGCTATGCTGCTTTCCTACTTCCCTTCTGCCCATTCCTGTATTGCTTTCCCTTCGTTCTTCCCTCTGCTTGCTCCCCATTTCACCTCTTTCTTATCTCCCCTTTTTAACACCTGTAATCTGGTCAAAAACTAGAATCACACACAACACACATAAATAGCAGAAAAAGCTATGGGTTCCTTCACTCTTTGGCCTCTATGTTTGTGCAAAGTCTTGCATCACACACCAATGCACAGCAATGGGTGAGCGGTGGTACAATGCTGTGGTTATCTCCACTCAATGCCATTTAGCCCCACTGTGCAATATCAGAACACAGCAACACAAGTACTGTAAAGAATTCATGCAATTGCATTATCACTGTTTATTTAAAAGTCTGTAAAAGTATTAGATACACCTGGATTCATATCCTGTATCATCATGACTCAAAAGAAATGTGTCAATGCATTTACATCTGCTCCACAGAGTCATTTAAGCAGCAAGCATATTTCATAGACTCAGTACTTACTCCCAGACTTTAGCAATGCAGCTCACATTTGCACACTGCTTAACTATGAGCAAACAGGGAAAGTAATGGAAATGTGTATCTCGCATGTGCAAACACTCTGCCAATCATTGCACAAACCTGCTGCATGCCACGCTATGGAAAAGTAAATATTATTATGTATTACTGCTGTTTACTGTCCATTTCCTGTCTATGACATGAAATTATATGTGGAAAAATAACAAACTAAAGGCCCTATCTAACAATATTTCACATACTTACAATACAACCATGTGTTGCCTCCCCCAAGTACTGCATCCCTAGTGTCTCAGTACTTTTTCCACACATATATCACCTTAACTACAGAGATTACTATCAAATGTGTGATATGCAATGGATATCAATCTGGTAACATGCAGAACTAGAACTGTTGATCCATAAGCCTAAAAATCCTTATCTGCAAGGCTAGGGAAAGGATCAGCATGGACATTATCCACAGGGATATAGTTGACCTTAAACACCCTTGACCTGATCCATTTTGGTTTTGTCAAGGGTAGATCTTGCTTATTAAACATTGTGGACTTCTTTGATAATAACCCCAAAGATCTGGATGAGGGATAACAGGACATTCCGCTATGTTGATTTATCCAAGATCTTTGACACTATCCCCAATTCAGATGTCATAGAGAAACTCTCCTATCTGGGGATTAACCCATACATTACTAGAGTAGATAGGCAAGTGCCTCATCAACAGAATGCACACTGTCAAAGTTGAGGACTGCACCTCTACCACTAGATTACTTACCAGTGGAATACCACAATGATCTGTGCTAGGCCCTCAACTGTTTGGAAACTGTATATCTGAAGTCCAGGCAAAGGTATATGGCCTGTGGCTTACAAGGTTTGCAGATGACTGTCAACTGGACGAAGTCATACAGAGTCCCCCAGCTATGTTAACATACTACAGAAGGGGCTGACACAGACAATGACTGGTGTCAAACTCATGGACTGAACCTTAAAGCAAAAAATGCCTCATTGTCCCCTTTGGCAATGAAGTGCCCCTGCTAATTGTGGTATACATAGCACTCCTCTAAAGTTAAACACAGTGTTGTGAGACTTAGGAACACATGTTGATTGTGATCCACACTTCAATCACTATTTGACCATGGTGGTGAGATACACATTCTGTATTGCTTAGCTCATAAATAAGGCCAGCACAGGGGAGATTATAGCTCTGCTGTACTCTACACTTTGAAGACCACTAATTGAGTACAATGCTCCCTTCTGTCTGTACCTCACCAGGCACCTGCATCACATGGAGAAAACACAGAGGTTTGTGACTGAGAGAATCCAGGGCCTCCAAAACATGACAAATATGGAAAGACTGAAAAATCCATAAATGTACTCAGAATCATCATAAAGACTGCTGAGAGGTGACCTTTGTGTCTGGCCTACAGGGCAGTCTCAGACCCTGCCTTACTGGAAATGCTGGACATCTACAAATCAAATGGGACAAGAATTACTTGCTCCAGGGATCTCAACCTAGCCTGGGACATAAGCAGAACATTCTGGGGAGACAAATATTTTCCCAGTAATTGCCAGTCCTCTGTAATAGGCTCCCACTGCATGTGGAGCAGTGCTCCTCAATGACCCTATTAGGCTCAACCTTGACAACAGGATGGGCGATTGCAAATTCATGCCTAGGGGGGCATCTGCATCCCTCATGGACAGGGCCATTTGATGCTGATCACAAAATCTGTCTAACAATGACCATCTAACTATGATCCATAAGGGTACTTGAGTTTTTACACAACTAGGCTTGTAAATACCCTAGGGCCATTAGGCTAGTAACCTCCTATGAACCTATGAAGCTGTGAACCTATGCAGGCCTCCAAACATCTTCTCTCCAACATGCCCTGATATTGCCATCCACTATAAGCTGACCTGCACTCTTATAAAAGTCAGACTAGTGCTGTGGTGCTTGTGTAAAGTACTGAGTTTTGTAGTCTGTGTACCTTAGATAGGTAGGGGTTCTATCATTGTAGTCAACTGTGTGTGTCTAGCCCACAGTGCAGAAGTGTGCATCCTACAGTTACCAATCCAATCACATGGACTGATAATATTTTGATGATTGCACATGCCTACACATCCATTTCATGCAGGCCTCCCAACATCTCCTCTCCAACATGCCCTGCTGATGTCATGTCATCCACTATAAGTTGACCTGCGGTCTTGTAAAAGTCAGACTTGTGCAGTGGCACCTGCATAAAGTACTGAGTTCAGTAGTTTGTATACTTAGATAAGTAGGAGTTTTATTCTTGGTCCCTATTAGAACAACAGAAATTCAATATATATCGAATGGCTAAAAAGTTGAATATTCTGGACTTTAAAATTGGTTTTGTGGGATCTGCACCCCCCCGCTAATTATATATGCCAACTCCAAGATCGCACTACAGTGAGGAAAGGGCACATTTTCTGATCTTCACTGTACTGCGATCTCACAAAACCAATCTCGAGGTCTGGAATATTTGACTTTTCAGCCTTTCAATATATTGAATTTTGGTTGTTCTAATAGGGACCCTTTTATTCTCACTGTAGTCAACTGAGAATATGTGTGTGTGTGTGTGTGTGTGTGTGTGTGTGTGTGTGTGTGTGTGTGTGTGTGTGTGTGTGTGTGTGTGTGTGTGTGTGAGATCTTACTTGACATTACAGAGAGACCTTTACACCAGCATGTGGGACACTGTTATTACATTATTCTGCTCAGTAGACACTGCTGATGTCATCTGCTTTAGTGTTGTCTGAGACACTCCAAGTCCAAGGCATGTGCCTTAAATGCAGAGGTGTTTAGTTTGGGTACCTAGATAGGTAGGGGTTCTATTCTCACTGCAGTCAACTGTGTGTGTGTGTGTGTGTGTGTGTGTGTGTGTGTGTGTGTGTGTGTGTGTGTGTGTGTGTGTGTGTGTGTGTGTGTGTGTGTGTGTGTGTCTTTGTTCTCTTGCTTGACATTACAGAGAGCCTTTTACACCAGCATGTGGAACACTTTTATTACCATATTCTCCTCAACAGACATTGCTGATGTCATCAGCTATATATGATTTATGGATATGCACTACTCCCACCAGGGCAGGGTCAGAGACTCACCTGGAAGCCAAGCAGAAGTGATCTCATCGTATACAATACAGATTACAGTGACATGACTTTCAGTGTATCCATATACATCATGGCATGGTTTGTAGGACTGTGTTTTCTTGGTGAGTGTGATCTCTTCAGCTGCTGTATGTGTCCAGTAAAGTACATACAAAAGAGAGCATTATACTCTGTTAGTGTTCTGATGAGATCAAGTACAGTGCTGTCATACAATCTTAAGATGTGAATATGATGGCATGACTTCTGATGTGCACATCACAGGTTTGAATACCAGTGTGGAAACTTGCTGATCAAAGTTCAGATTGCTATCTACATGTGTTCATGTCCCAGTGCTTGCATCACTGGGTTTCAGCATAGCAGGACTGCTTACAATGCTGTAACTAGCATGGAATTCCACTTTTCAGAAGGACAAAATAAAGACACATTTCTGTATTTGGCTTTGTCACCAATCATTTGTCTGTGTTAGACACTCCTGTAGTATGTTATCATCATAGGTGGACTCAATGATTGCACCCAGTATGCAAGAATCAGCAAATGCGGTAAGCTAAAGACCAAATACTTTAGCCTGAACTGTTGAGAAATAGATTCCAAATAAAGGGCCAAGCACAGATCCCTGGGGTACACCAATGGTGACAGCTCTACTGGTACAGGTTGATTCACCAGCTTTCACAGTATGTGTTCTGTCAGTAAACCATTTGGTTAACCCATCTAGTAACATGAGGTTTAATCCCCAGCTGGGAGACTTTCTCAATGATCCCTGCATGGGGGATTGTATTCAAACCCTATGCCAGTTAAGGATAGCCAGTATGCACTGTCTTACCTACACTCAGGCCTATCACACAGAATCAATGGACTGTGACAACATCACAGATCACCTGTCACATGCCTTATCACATATACCTTCATGACATGGTTTAATCTACACTTCAATACACCCTCCTCACAGACTATGTTGCAGTAGAAGGGTGTTTTCTAAATGCATCCATGTGAGTTGGGCGGGACAGCACCCAATGCATGCATGTATAGAGACATCCTGACTCTCCTTGTCTTTGAGGTAGACCAACATGTCATCATGGACCTTTTCTAAATAGAGACTAGTGATATCCCAGCTGTGTGCAACAAAGGTGTGTGAGTTGTTAATGCTACATCATGTCTGTTACATTTGTTAAATGTCCTCTGAGAAATCATTGAGGGCATGCAGGATGACAACGCTGTAATCCTTTTGAACAAGCCCAAGACATTTGACACAAATCCACACTGAGGCATTCACTCAGCACTGTCAGATATGGTGATATACACCTATATCACCAATTGGGTAGACTAGTGTATCACATACATGGCATCTAAATATGTTAACATGTGTGAAGTGACCTATATCTCAGGTCCAGTGATCAGGTCCATACATTAGGGCTGTCTGCTAGGCCCTTTCCTGTCCATTTTTTAAGCAATGGACATCATAGATGACATACAAATCCTGTGTCCAAACAGCTGCCTGAAGGACTACAGACTGTGGGCAATCATTGACTCCCAAGTGTGATATCAGTATAATACAGACAGTATCAAAACATACCACAGATTGCTGCCACAGCCATGACAACACCTGCTATGACAAGAAAAGATGGGGTGATTTGTTGCATCAGGAAAACAAACACACAACCCAAGTATAATATGGACATTGTACCATATAATCAGACCACTAGGTATGTGACCTGTGTCCTGGGGTAGATGGTAAGTGGTACATCCACCAGCATGTGGTCACAGTGATGACTACTCCCTTGTATGTAATACAAGTACTGAGTATATGAAGGGCATCCACATCAGAGGCCATAATTCCTCCATAGTTCACAGCCTTCATCACACTAATAACTAAGTACAATGCACCCTTCTTTATGTACCTCCCTACACATCTTCCACTGATGTGTAACTGAAGTATACCACCTTTGTCACAGTGAGCTGTCACACAGCTTATTGGCCACACCTACGTTTTTTTTTGTAGCATAAACATTACTGTCTGATGTTATGGAATCCCCATAAAGGTGTTACACCAGTTGCATGTGTGCTACCTGTTCTGGCGATGCACACAGTACATACATAGACGTTTGACAACATTGATGTTATGGACTACATTCATAACAGTGTGGCTTGCTCCATATATATACCATGCACACCAGTCAACTACCCTGTATTGATCATAACGTCACATACAAGTATACCAGCACCCCTCTTAACACCTCCAGCAGATGTTACAGTGCTAGGACAGTGTTTGTGGTTACCCTCATAGAGTGTGGACATATCATAATAGTTGTACAAGTGTGTTTGTGCAGACTCATCTCTGATCGCTCTAAATCATATATGTTATGTCAGAGACAAGGGAGTACTGGTGGTATTATTCTGATATTGTCCATGATTGTGGATGCTTCTTTTAATGTTGTCCATGAGCTTTTACCTGTGTTCCACGTGCTGGAGACCTCTGCTGAGATTACAGTCATATTCAGGCAAATTAGTTTGGACAGCTTCACAGTATGCACCTACCCCAGTTGTATGTCAGATCCCTGATAGATGTCCTCTGCATTTTTCATGTAAGGATGATTATCGACATCCTCCCCATTGTTATGTCACCTTGTGTAACAGTCACAAAATACTCATTATCACTGTGCAGTCCCTACTGTACCATATAGATATGTGATTGGTGTTGCTGCTACAACCATCTTCCATTGACATGCACTCATCTGCTGGACATTAGGTTGTTTCACCTGTCCTTTATCCCTGTGTTCATTCCTACAATTCATCTGTGTGCACTTATTCAGTACACACACACTTCCCCTGAGTATTTATTTTGCAATGCAGTCTATGTACCCTTACAAATCATTTGCACAACTTCAGTACAGAGTGCCAGGAATGGGATTTCACAGTACTCTGCACCGTAGATACAATGTCCTGTACTGTGTTTGGACCGTAAATGTAACAGTCATAATTTAACAGTTTAACAATTACATAGCTAATACACAATTAATTACCTACACTAATCCAACATAATTAAAGCTGGAATTGAAAGTGACATAACACCCTCCTGCCCTCCCCTTAAAATTAATGCTGAAAGTACATTTCTGTTCAATTAAGCCTTCAATGTTTGGAATACATTTTTAAAACTGTATTTTTTTAAAGTCTACAAAGTGAACTAGTCTTTTCATACAGACAAGTGTTTGCATGTATAAAGATACATGCAAACACTTTTTTCTGTGAAAAGAAAAGGTTGTTTCATGGTTTTAGATATGAGCTTTAAATTATGCCATTATAAGAAACGGGGTTCTTAACATCTATGGGAAAGAGTCTGGGAACAAATTAAATGAGTTTAACTAATGTTTCTTGTAAAGGAAGTAAAGATGGATAGTGGTAGCAAGGTGTAGACTCAGGATTTTAGTAAAGGGTTTAGTAAGTGTAAAGGAAATGTATGATTTGGTAGGAATGAGGATAGGCTAGAGAAACAAAACTAAGCAAAACAAGGCATAACAGAGGGTGCAAACCCATGTCAACTGTATAACACCAATAGTTAACTGTACGACAGCACCAAAAACAGTCAGCTGGCACAGATCAGAAGAGAGCCACTCCCTTTGTAAGTACCCGTTAAGCCATACAGATTAATTTTACAGTCAAATTAAAGTAACAGTTTACTGCAATGCTAAACAAGACTTCCTAGGAAAAGCTGTTAGGAAAGGGTGGTGCCTCATTCCAGTAGCCATTTCAGGTGAATTGTTTATCTCATACTATCAAGATCAAATACATTGTAAATCATGTTAACTGATAGTTCTCAGATGATTGAGTCATTCATCGACCCCCCCACCACCACCACCACCACTACCAATATAATAAAAGAACCAGGTTTTCGAAAATTTAAAACTGCAGCAGCTAGCAAATCAAACTGAAAGCCATGTCCTGAGTCACACACACTGAGAAAGCACAAAATAAATGTTTTTTTTTCAGTTTATTTAAGGTTTATTCCACACACATAATGTTTTTACTTTAAATAACCAATTCCCAAAACCGTTACAACTCAGATATTTAAAAAAAATCTTTTGCAAATAAAAAAAGAGTTCTATGTTTTAAACAAAACTGCTATTTGTTTTGGTCAACTGCCTCATATCAGAAAGAGGTAGAAAAAAATGAAAACTGTTTTCTCTTCTGTGTTTTTCTGATGTACAGCAAAAGAAGGTAAGCACTTGGACTGAGTAGGTTTAAATGGAGTAAAATCAAGTGTACAGGTTTTAATTACATATTCATGTTTAAAACATTTGAAATGGATGTTTATTAAAGTAGTCAATTATTCAGGAAAATGCACTGACAAAGATAGTGAAGTTGTATATTTAATGCCTACGTTTCTTACAGAGAATTTTCTCTCTACTGAACATTGTCTCTATTGAAATGTAAAATAAAGTTTAATGATATGGAAATTTTACACTGCTTGACAGAGCTATCCAAACAAAATGATGCCATGGGCTGATGAAAGGGTTCTGTCAGAGCATAAAATCAAACAATAACTACAAAATGATGGTTGTTGAGTAATGATCTACAAAAGTAGCGCAAGAGATGAACTGATGAAAATGATGGCTTGAGTTATAGTTAAATGGCGACATATTAACCATATCATTAAATAATAATTTTGAAGAACAGTGTCATGTGAAGGGTTTGCTAATATGGTTATTATTTCATTAGATTATAAATGAAGCCCGATATTTATCTTTTTATATGGTTAACCTTCACCATATGCTTTAACACAGAATTATATTAAATGAAAATGGAATGTAGGCAATATGTGAAAATTCTTATTTCTAATGCTTCAAAAGACAACAAATTTTGGTAAAGACATGCTTGTCAATAGCCATTTCTTTGCATACCTGCAAACATCATACTCATTACTTCACTGTCCATCTTAGCTTCTGCTGCCCTTATGTATTTATTCGACCCGGAGGCATATCTTGATGTTCTTTGTGTTTCACTGTTGCAGTCATCACATTTGGGTTATCCCTGCCAGGGTAGCCCTCGGGCGGCCCGAATACCAGAGGCTTAGTATTTCTGCATTGGTTGCTGTCGCTTCAGGCCTGACGTCAGGTCATCAGTAGTATAAAGTAAGGCAGCCGATGCCATTACATCAGTCTTTCTTGCCGAGGAGCCCAAAGCAGAAGTAGTTTGCATGAGTGCCAGTCGGCCACTACCTGAATTTCATCTTCTGAATTGAAGCTAAAGTGTTCTAAAACTAAGTACCCCATTGGGGATCTTTTTTCTTGCACTAACTGATGTCAGAAAAAGTTAAGAATTGTCTCGCCTGTGTAAGCCAAATACCACAGCAAGACTTTCATTCTTACTGAGTCACTTGCTTAGGCTCAGACGACAATGTCCCTCGCTTTCGCTTTTGTGCTTTGTTCAACGCCAGAACTATATGTCGTTGGGCCCTTATTGTCGCTAGATATTTTCACTTACAGTCCTCGAATTCCGATATGGCTTCGGTAAGCCATCCGACAGCAGATCTTCTGAAAAAACATAAGGATAAAGATAGAGATAGACTGCACAGGTCCAAACCTACCAACGACGCTTCCGTTAAGCTAGTCATGATTTCTCCGGTCTTCAGTGAGTCGCTTTCGCAGCCCCTGATGCCCGCTTCTGTGGAATCATAGGCCGCTACTGAGACCCTTCCAGAGGCCAGTATGCTGCAAAACTCTTCTGCGACTAAGGATCCTGTGGTTGTCTCTCCCTTGGATGGGTCCGGAGCCGCTGAGCAGGCACCGGCTTCTGAGGAAGTACTTCGCACTACCGATTCTCGACACAAACCGACAACTTCTTTTGCTTCTACCATTCTTTTGAAAACTACCAAGTTTCTAAGGCCCAGGGTATGAACCACACCCAAGAAACCAACGACCCAATCTCAGGAACCTGCTTCCTTGCCTCAGTTTCAAATGCTTAAATTGGTGGAAGACCTTATCATGCTGATCAGGGGAAGCCAAGCTACCCCTTCCAAAAGAAAAATAGATCTGTCCCCAGTAGTTTTGTCTGAACAGGAGTCTGATTACTCTGATGCATCTGAATATGAAGACATGCAACTCCTCTCTGCTTATGAGGATTCTGATACAGAGGATTCCATTCCTTCAGCCTCTCCACCTGAGGACTTTTCCTTTGGGGAAACCCTTCATACCTTAAGGGAGCATTTCCAATAGGAATGTCAGGACTACCCTCAGTCTAAAAAGAGACTCAGGGAATTCTTAGATCTTCCACAGCACAGACCCTTGGCCATTCCCCCAGACCTGGATGTTGTGGACGATGTTTTCCTGGAATCCAGTTTGACTCCTGACACCCTCCCTCCTGCACCCAGAAAACCTGACAGGTATTACAGAGTCCCTGACTTACACAAATGTTTTTTCAAAAATCCTACTGTTGACCCCTGAGGTAATTTCTCAAGGGCCTAAAGGAATTAAAGCAACCTCTGATAAGAATCCCACCCCCCACAGATAGGGATTCCCAAGCACTAGACAGATGGGGTAAAGAAGTATACACCTGTGCTACTCTTGCTGTCAGAGCACTAAATTACCAGTTCCATATGCTAAAGTTTCAGCAACATACCATGGAACTCCTCAAACAAAAAGTGTCTTCCTTTCCTGCTTGTGCAGAATCTAAAGAGTTACAAGAGTTAATGCATGTTGCAAGTCAAGTGACTAAGCACACCTTACACTGTGGATTTGATGCCCTAAAAGCTTCTTGCAGGGCAGCAGCCACCTGTTCTGTCCTTAAAAGTCATGCATGGTTTAAGGAAGAACCTTTGCCAGACCATGTTAAATCTAATTTACTGGATGCACCCTTGCACAAAGACAACTTATTTGGCACTAAGGCAGATAAGGTCTTAAAAAAGATGGAAGAAAAAGTTAAATCTATGCAGACAGTTAAGGATTTCTTACAGGTCCAGCCACCCAGGTTCAGCAGGCATTGCCCCTCCAAGCACATGTCCTTTCCTGCTCCCACCAGGTAAGTTCAGCCCAGACCTCTGGGAAGTAGAGCCCCAGACAGCAGCCACAGGGAATGCAGAGATCAAAACAGTGGAATTCCTCCACTTCAAAACCAGGGAGTTCAAAGCCACCCCCTCATGGTAAGAACTCACAATGATTCTCCTCCCCCACCCCCCTCTTTCTGCCCACCTTCACTCACCCCTAGGAGGAAAACTCTCCTTTCACGCAAGTACCTGGGCCACCATTACCAATGACCGCTGGGTCCTCAACATAATGTCCCAGGGATACAAATTTTCTTTCCACACTCTTCCAACCCCAAAAGGGTTCCCAGATCTACCTCCAAAACAGTGGGCAGAGGCGCAAAAGCAAGTCCTTTCCCTGATCTCTATGAGGGCAATAGAGCACGTTCCTGCAGAACAGAAATGCTAAGGTTTCTACTCCAGAGGTTTTCTGGTTCCCAGAAAAGAGGGCACATGGCGCCCCCATCTCGATCTATTCCTTTTAAACACCTTCCTGGTGATACCAAAATTCAAAATCCTCACCCTACAGCAACTGCTACCCATGCTCTCCAAGGATCCTTGGCTAGCCACACTAGACCTAAAAGAGGCCTACCTCCACATTCCTATCATGGAATCATACAGGAAATATCTATGTTTCAGGGCAGGCTCTCTGCACTTTCAGTTCTCAGAACTTCCCCTTGGCTTATCTACTGCTCCCAGAGTTTTCACAAAATGTCTGGCTCCCACCATTGCCTTTTGTAGAGAAAGGAATATCCAAATTTACCCATACTTAGATGACTGCCTAATTCAGGCAAACAGTCAGGAAAAGCTGCTCAAGTACCTGGCCTTTGTAAAGTCCCTACTGACCTCCATAGGGTACACTATCAACGAAAAGAAATCCAAATGAGTACCCACCCAAAGGATTATTTTCCTGGGAGCAAGCCTGGACACAGCATCCCAGATGGCATTCCTTACACCAGAAAAGTAAACTTACCCTACAGCCTACTTCTCTCAACTAGCCACCAGACCCCAGTTATCTGCAAGGAAAATCCTGCAAGCTCTGGGGTTCATGGCATCTTGCATTCTACTCATTCCATGTGCCAGACTGTATATGAGGAAACTTCAATGGTACCTAAAAGTCTTTGGTGTCAACAATTTCAAGATCTGGAAACTCTTTATACCAATGATAACTTGCCTAAGGAAATATTTTCTTTGGTGGTCAGTAGCATGCTCCCACAACAAGGGACTAACTTTCTCACCACCCCCCGCCCCCCAGACCCTGACCACTGACACATCAGACTATGCCCGGGGTGCACACCTGGATGGCAGGTGCATACAGGGCCAATGGAGCCCATAGCAAATCCATCTGCACATCAACCAAAAAGAGATGTTAGCTGTCCAGCACACATTAACAGCTTTCAGGCCCCTTCTCTTCCCAGGGGCTCTCCTGATGAAAACAGACAACACCACTATGCTGTGGCATATCAACAAGCAGGAAGGGACTCACTCCTACCATCTATGCAGGCTGGCCATGACCCTTTGGGACACAGCCTCTGTCATGCAACTCCACCTGTTAGCACAATTCCTGCCAGGTTCTCTAAACTCTCTGGCAGACCACTTAAGCAGAAATTTTCTGGACCCACATGAGTGGCAGCTAGACAAAAGAGCCTTCACCTTAATAACTTAGAAATGGGGCACCCCGAAGGTCAACCTCTTTGTCTCCCACACCAACCATAAGCTCAGCAGGTTCTGCACCAGGGAGCATCACTGCATGGCTTGGAAAGTGGGTGCCCTATTCTTCCCCTGGTCAATCTATTGGTCTATGCTTTTCCTCCACTAACTCTCATCACCAGGTTACTGCTCAAAATAAGGGAGGAAAAACCAAGGACAATTCTTATTGCTCTAGACTGGCCTCACCAGCACTGGTACCCCCTGCTGCGCAGCCTGTCCCCACTGCCACCATGGCATCTCACTCAGACTCCAACCCTCCTGACCCAGAGGGAAGGAGAATTCATCATCCCCAGTTGCAGACCCTCAGTTTGGCAGCCTGGCTTATTCCCTGACCACTGATCAATCTGCCAGCCTCAGTAAACAGGTTCTAGATGTTATAAGTGAGGCCAGATGCCCTAACACTAGAAAGTCTTATGCTGACAAATGGAAAAGGTTCTGTACCTGGATTCAGGCTAAGGGAACCGATACAGCACATCCCTCCCTCCCTCTCATCCTAGATTAGATAGCTAACCTGCTACACAGTGTTCTCTCTCTTTTTCATCTATTAAAATTCATGCCTCTGTTATCTCTGCTCATTTCCACACTGAGCAGCCTCATTTCTCACACAGTCTGATCAAACAATTCCTAAGAGGGACTAGCAACTTGAGGCCATCCAGAAGAGCACCTACCCCAGCTTGGGACCTTAACTTTGTGTTGGAAAAGCTCACCCTGATCCCCTTTGAACCAGCATCTTCAACAGAGCTAACATTTATCTCCTGGAAGACAGCTTTTCTTCTGGCCATCACTTCAGCCAGAAGAGTCTCCAAGCTGCAAGCACTCATGGCTGTGGAGCCCTTCATCATCTTCCATCCTGACAGGATTTCCCTCAGGATTAACCCATTCTTCATGCCCAAAGTGGTCTCCAATGTGGCTCTCAAGCAATCCATTAATTTGCCCACCTTTTTCCCTAGCCCACAAAACAAGGGGGAAAGGATCCTGCACTCTCTAGATGTGCACAGACAGCTCATATTCTATCTAGACAGGACTAAGTCATTCAGAAAGTCTGATCAATTACTGGATAGCTTTGCTGCAGGGGCAGAGGGCAAAGCCATCTCCAAACAAACAATTTCCAAATGGATAACACACTGCATCCATTTCTGTTACAAGCAACATGGAAAACCTCCCACCAAGGGGGTCAGGACTCACTCCAATAGAGCAGCCTCCACCTCTGAAGCTTTCCTCAGAGGAGTCCCCACCAGGGACATCTGGAGGCTGCCACCTGGACATCTGTTCACACTTTCACCAAGCATTGCCACCTGCCTATCTTCTCCAAATCCAGAGCAGGCTTTGCCATTGCAGTCTTATAGGGCATCATAGACAGCCCCTAGTCTCCTTGGCTGCCTCTATCCTTTTCTTCAGCTTTGGGAATCAACCCAAATGTACTGACTGCAACAGTGAAACATGAAGAACATAGTACAGTTGTGTACACTTACCATAAATGTAGATGTTCGAGTGTATTCACTGTTGCAGTCCTGGTTTCCCTCCCTCCATCCCCCTCTTCTTACTCTCTCTCCTTACAAGGGGCTTTTTGATATTTACTTTCTACTGGTGGGGTTCTTCCACCATAACCTGGCTCCCACTTGGGGGCTTCTGACAGTTAGGGTAAGAAAAACTGATGTAGCTGCCTTACTTTATACTGCTAATGACCTGATGTCAGTCCTGAAGTGACAGCAAACGATGCAGAAATACTAAGCCTCTGGTATTCGGGCCGTCCGAGGGCTACCCTGGCAGGGATAACCCAAATGTGATGACTGCAACAGTGAATACACTCGAATATCTACATTTATGGTAAGTGTACACAACTGTACTTTTCCTTTAATTTAATTCTAAACTTTGTTGATATTCTAAGAAACATTGTGCTCCAGCTCTTCTTTCTGCTTAGTGTGTAGAGCTCTTCAATCTCTTTACAGTCAGTCTGATTTCTGTATTGACCATCTGGTGAAATCCATGTGTAAATGTTTGTCTTAGTTGCCTAAACTGCCATCAGTACTGAAAATAATTTCTAGCCCAATATTTGTTATTTATTTAGTTAAGTCTGGCTCTTCATGACTACAAGGACTTTAGCATACAAGGTCTGCCTGTCAACAACTACTTCATTACATTCTCGCAAACCAGTATTCATTACATCAGTAACGCTGTCTCTCCATCTGATCCTGCTCTGTCCGTTCTTTTTTTTGTTTTTTCTGTCTTTGTATTATATGGCCAAAGTAATTGGGTTTTAGTTTTGATGTCAAATTCTGCAGGCTGATATGTTCTCCAGAACTGCACACAGTGTAGTACTCAATGTGAGATCTGCACACGGCCTTGCAGAACGTACATTAAGTCTTTTCTTCTGTAATCCATCCCCTTGATGGTTCACCCAAGCATTCCACCTGCTTCTGCCAGTGTCCTCTCACCCTCTGCCTGGTGGTCCATTCCCGGTATGATTAACATCCCCTCTTCCGTTTTTCTTTTCCTGCTCTGCTGCTGCCATTTTCACTCCTGGCTACTATTTCACACAACTGCTTCTGTCACCCAAGTCCAACATTTTACATTTGTTTGGACTGTCTCAAATGACCTCCTTTCTGCCCATTTACTCAGCTTATCTAAGTATTTTGCTAGAATCTTTCTCCTGTCCACCATTGCTGCAACACTTATATTTATGTCATAGGAAAAGAAGTTTTTCCTGTTTGCTATTCCTTCAAAAATCAGTAATACAAATATACTAAATAGTACTGGACCCAGGACAGACCCCAGTGGCACTCCACTACTTACTACCCTAATTCTGGAAATTGTCCACCCCTCCAAAACACTGTGTTCCACCCCTGACCATGCAGCTATCCATTTCCATGGTCTTGGTCCTACTCCTGACCCTTCCAGCTTTCCCATGAGCCTCCTGTGTAGGAAAAGTTAAATTCCTTGCTGAAGGTCAGGTAGACAATATCTGCTTGTACCCCCCCTGTATGTTTCTCCTAAAACATAATCATCAAACTGCATCAAGGTTCACAGACAGTGCCTGCTATAAGGGAATCCATGTAGGGTGACATCTTGGACACTGTTGTTCTCAAGAAATTCTACCTTTCCTTGATACTTTTATTAAGCTGACAGGCTTGTACTTCTCTGGACTCCTCCTTCCCCTAATACAATGGTAATACAGCTGCTGTCGTCTTGTACTCAAATACATCTGTTACTGTCCAGTGGTCTGTTTAAGATTTCCATGTGGGGGTCTATCAAAACTTTGGCTAGATTTTTGAGGACTCTGGGAGGCATCCCATCTGGTCCTTGGACTTTGTTCTTCCTAAAAGCAGCCATTTCTCTCTGAACATCTTCTGTTTCCATTCTGGTGTCTATCTGTGTGATTCTGCCCATTCTGTCCTGCTTCTCCCCAAATATGTCACCCTTTCCTTGCTTTCCTTTCAGAATACTGAAGCAACTATTCGTTCAGGGTCTGTGTTTTCTTCCCTGTCTTCTTTGATTTACTGCCCTTATTTGCCCAGCCTGGACACTTTTCACCCTCCTATCTTTCTTCCTGATATGTATCTAAAAGAAGGCCCTTTCTCTATTCTTGATCCATTGTCCTAACTCCCTTTGAAATGTAGCCTTTGCTGTCTTTACCACCTTTGTTGCCTTTTTACTAGCCTCCTTTTACTGTGCCTCTAACATCTCCCAACTCTCCATTCCACCTCTTGTTGGCCCTTTCTTTTTATCCTCATTGATACTTTTGGAGTCCTATGTAGCCACATTGGTCTTCTTCCTTGTTTACCTTTGGGCCTGCTTCTCACTCCCTAAGCATTCTATGCCCAACCCACCCCTATAGCTTTCTTACTTACTTAATTTGCTCACAGTCTCCTAATGTATCCTTACTACCTCCACCAACACTGCACAATCTACTGTCCCAAAAACTCATACCATTGTCTTTGCCTTTTACTTTTACAATTTCTTCATACCATTACTCTCTGTTGCCTAGCAGTGCTGTATCTTGAATGCCCATGATGCATGCTGCATCAGTTAGGAGTCTGTCCAAATTTCTATGTGTTTGGTACAGTCCTGCACCAGTTGGCTGAACACCTCATGGTCTAAGGCCTAAGTCATCCCCCATGTCCTTCAAACCCAGAGCTCAGAATCTCTTGGGTGTCTGCTAGCAGACTGAGATCTTTCATGATTATAACCAACTTTCTCCAACTGCATTCCTTTATTCTTCCTCTTTCAGACTCATCCTCCTCTCTTGTTATACCCGATGGGCAACATACTGTATCAGTCCATGAGTGTTCTCCTTTTCTCTAACTTAACTGTCAAGACATTGAACCCAGCTTATAATCTTGGCTGTATCCTTGGCTCATTCCTGCTTCTGTGTTCATCTAACTGTCTGTGCTCATATCTGATGCCTTTCTTTATGAAGATTGCTTCCTTACCACCAGTTTTCCCTTCTCTGCCATTCACAGACAACCTATACCCAGGCACTTCCACATCCCATCACAGGCCTGTGACTGGCCAGAGTTTCTCTGATATTAATGATGACCACCACCATCACTGATTGCAGTTCTCTGATCTTCCTGTCCAGATGCCCAGCATTGCAGAATAAAGATGCACATCTGTGGTCAGCCATGGTTGTACCTCTGCTATGTCCTGCTTCTTGCTTTACCTTCTGTATACTGCATAAACACTTATCCCTCTTCTGTTTCTGTCATCCTACCTTCCTCATTCATTTTATTTGAATTAGCAACAAATGGGAGTTGTCTTTCAAAGCAGCCAGCTCTAAACACAGCTATTCCTTGTGGGCTAAGATGGAGCCTGTCCCTTCCCTATGTCTGGTCCCTCTGCCAGGTGTCGCCCATCCTGATATTAGTCCTAAGCATTTCTCCCTTGCCTTATATTGCAACCACTCATTATACTCCCTAATTCTTTTGTTCCTCTGTGTGCCGACTGCTGGCACAGGTAACATTTCTGAGAATGATGTTACCCCAATACCCCATCTCCTGACATCTCTCTGCCACCTCCCTAGTCCTGCTTGCAGCTGCCTCACCCGTCTCTTGTCACAGTTTATTCATTCCTATGTGCACTTCAACATTCATCAACCATTTAATAACCACTATGATGGTCTTCATGTTTCACTGTTGCAGTCATCACACTTGGGTTATCTGCCTGTAGGTAGCCCTCAGTCTGCCCGGATACCAGAGTCTTGGGATTTCTGCATCAGGTGCTATCACTTCTTCCATGATGTCAGGTCATCAGGGGTAAAAAACATGCAGCCAACACCATTACATCAGCTTTTCTTGCCGAGCTGAGCCTGAAGCAGAAGCAGTTCGCAAGTGCCGGTCGGCCGCCTCCTGAAATTTTTGTTTTTTGAGTTTCAGACCTGAAGTTTTCTAAAAGATAAGTACCCCATTGGGGATCCTTGTTTCTTGCTCTAACCAATGTTAGAAAAAAATAATAATTGTCTTGCCTGTGGAAAGCAAATACCTCACAGAGATTTTCATTCTTACTGTGCCACCTGTTTAGGCCTAGACCACAACGTTCCTCTCTGTCAGTTTTGTGCCCTGTTCAATGCCCGAACTATTCGTTGTCGGGCTATTTTTGTCACTAAATTCTTTTGCTCTCATTCTCTGTATTTCAAAATGGCTTCGATAAGCCATCCAACTACCAATTTTCTGAAAAAACATAAGGATAAAGACAGAGACAGACCACATAGGTCCAAAACTGCTGACGACGCTTCCGTTAAGTCCGCCGGAACTCAGTGAGGTGCATTTGCAGACCCTGATACCCGCTTCTACAGATTCACAGGCCTCTACTGAAACCCATTCAAAGTCCAGTATGCCGTGAGATGTTTCTTCAACTATAGAACCTGCGGATGTCTCTACCTTGGATGGATCCGGAGCCATTTGTGCAGTCACCGGCTTCTGAGGGTGTATTCAGGCCTTCCAATGTTCATATTAAACTGATGACTTCATTTCAAACCAAAAATACTGAATTTCTCAGGTCCAGAGTTAACACTACACGTAGGAAACTGACAACAAAAGTGCATTCTCAGGGCCCCATGCCACAGAAACAAATGCTTAGAATGGCTGAAGACCTTATTACCTTATTACCTTAATTAAGGGAAACCAGCCTTCCCCCTCTAAAAGACCAAGAACTGATTTTCCTTCTGATTCTTCAGATCATGAGTCCAATGACTCTGACCCCTCTACCTTTATCTACTTATGAGGATTCTGATGCAGAGGATTCCATTCCCTCTGCTTCCCCACCGGAGGATTTTTCTTTCAGTGAAACCCTGCATACCCTCAGAGAGCATTTCCGTTGGGAGTGCCAGGACTACCCACAGTCCAAAAAGAGACTCAGGGAATTTTTAAACTTGCCTCAGCACAGGCCTCTAGCTATCCATCCTGTTCTGGAAATTGTAGATGATGTCTTCATGGAATCCAGTCTTACCCCTGATACTTTGCCACCAGCTCCCAGGAAACCTGACAGGTACTACAGAGTACCTGACTCTCACACATTCATATTTAAGAATCCTACTGCAGATCCAGAAACCATTTCCCAGGGACCTAAAGGCATTAAGGCTACTACAGCCAAAAACCCTACCCCTTTGGACAGGGATTCTAAGGCTTTGGACAGATGGGGTAAGAAGGTATACACCTCTGCTACTCTTGCCATCAAGGCTTTAAATTGCCAGTTTCACATGTTAAAGTATCAGCAACATGTTATGGAACTAATTAAACAAAAAATGATGTTGATTCCTGATTGTGCAGAACATAAAGATTTACAAGAGTTAATGCATTCTGCTATAACCAAGTCAGAAAACATAATTTGCAATGTGGTTTTGATGCCTTAGAAGAATCTTGCAGGGCTGCTGTCACTGGGTCTGTTCTTAGAAGGCATGCTTGGCTTAAGGAAAAATCTTGCCAGACCATGTGAAAGCAAAATTACTAGATGCTCCATTAAACCAAGAACATCTGTTTGGCACTAAAGCAGAAGACGTCCTCAAAAAGATGGAGGAAAAAGCTAAATCTATGCAAACTGTTAAAGATTTCCTACAGGTACAGTCACCTAGATTCAGTAGGCATTGGCTTTCTAAAAACTGGTCTTTCCCAGTCCCTCCCAGACCTCCTCTGTCCAAACCCAGGGGCAGCAGACCACCAAGACTACAGTCTCAGGGTATGCACAGATCTAAACAATGTAGTGCTCCCACCTCAAAATCAGGGAGTAGTAAGCCACCATCCTATGGAAAAAGTTCACAATGGCTTGTCCTTCACCCTTCAAAGCCTTGCCCACGTACTTGCACCCTTAGGAGGAAAACTAGCCTTGCACGCAAAAAACGGGAGTACATTACCCAGGACAGATGGGTCTTGAACATTGCATCCCAGGGATATAGATTCTACTTCCAGTCACTGCCAACCCCAAGCGGATGACCAGACCTCCCCACAAACCAGTGGGCAGAGGCCCAAAAGCAAGTACTTTCTCTTCTCAGTATCAAGGCTATTCAACCTGTCCCAGCAGAGCAAAGGGGACAAGGTTTTTACTCCAGACTGTTTCTGGTACCCAGAAAAGAAAACTCTTGGCACCCTGTCCTGGATCTGTCTATTCTCAACACCTTCCTGGTGGTTCCAAGATTCAAAATGCTTACGCTCCCAACAGCTGCTTCCTATGCTAGCCAAGGACTCCTGGCTAGCCACCCTAGACTTAAAAGAAGCTTATCTGCACATCCCCATAAGGGAATCTTGCAGAAAATATCTAAATTTCAGAGCAGGCTCTACGCACTACCAGTTCTCTGCACTTCCCTTTGGCTTATCTACTGTGCCCAGGGTATTCACAAAATGCCTAGCGCCAGCCATTGCATATAGCAGGCAGAGAAAAATTCAAATTTAGCCATACTTGGAAGATTGCTTGATTCAGGCGGACAGTCAGGAATTGCTACTTCAGCACCTGACATTTGTAAAGAGACTTATAACTTCACTGGGGTATACCATCAACGAAAATAAATCACATCTGGTACCCAGCCAAAAGATTGTATTCCTGGGAACAAGCTTGAACTCACCTTCCCAGATGGCATTCCTCACTCCAGAAAAACAGATTTATTTGACAAACTCCTTCAATCTACTGGCCACCCAAACCCAGCTATCTGCAAGAAAAATACTGCACGTCCTAGGGTTCATGGCCTCTTGCATTCTACTAATTCCATATGCAAGACTGCATATGAGGAAACTTCAATGGTACTTAAAAAGTCTCTGGTGTCAACATTCTCAGGACCTGGAAACAATGTTTCATATCATTTCTTGCCTAAGGACAGAGTTCCTTTGGTTGGCAGAGGCCTGCTACCACAACAAGAGACTCCCTTTCACTCAACCCCCTGTCACCTAAACCCTAACAACAGACGCATCAGTCTATGCATGGGGGGCTCACATTGCAGGAAAATGCATTCAAGGCAAATGGAGCCAAAAACAAATGCACCTTCATATCAATCAGAAAGAAATGTTAGCTGTACAGAATGCATTGACAGCATTCAAATACCTTATTCTTCCAAGGCAACTATTGATAAAGACAGACAACACCACAGTTATGTGGTACATAAGCAAGCAGGAGGAAACCCATTCATACCCACTCTGCAGGTTAGCCATGGCTCTGTGGAACACAGCCTTGAGCAATCAAGTGCACCTGCAAGCTCAATTCCTGCCAGGCAAAGTGAATTCACTGGCAGATGACTTAAGCAGAAATCTAATGGACCCACACAAGTGAAAATTGGAACACAAATCATTCAAGCTCCTGATCCACAGGTGGAAGGCACCAGAGGTGGACCTCTTTGCTTCCCCACAGAACTATCAATTGAGCAAATATTGCACCAGAACTCCACACAGCCAAGCATGGAAAGTGGATGCCCTGTCCTTTACATGGGAAAACCTCTCAATCTATGCTTTTTCCCCTCTGCCCCTCCTCTTGAAGGTTCTAATAAAGATCAAACAGGACAAGCCAAGGACAATTCTGATTGCAACAGACTGGCCACACCAGCACTGGTACCCACTTTTGCGCAGTCTGGCAGTAGTGCCACCATGGCACCTGCCTCAGATCTCTTCCCTGCTGTCCCAGCAGGAGGGTCAGATTTTGCATACTCAGCTGCAAACTCTGAACCTAGCAGCCTGGCGCATCCCTTGAACACTTCACCAGCAACCCTCAATAAACAGGTGCCGGATGTCATCCTTGAGGCAAGGAGGCCTAGTACTAGGAAATCCTATTCAGAAAAGTGGAAAATATACTTTTCCTGGAGTCAGTCTCAGGGAATGGACACAGCCGTGCCCAACTTACCTCAAATACTAAATTACCTAACAGAACTGCTCTACAAAGGCCTATCCTTCTCTTCAATTAAGATTCATGCCTTTGCCATCTCAGCTCATTACAATACTGAGCCAATCCTCTTCTCTCACCCTCTGGTCAAACAGTTCCTGAGAGGAGCCAAAAATTTAAAACCCCCTAGGAGAGCTCCCACTCCAGCCTGGGACCTTAACTCTGTACTGGAGAAGCTCATGCTTCCTCCCATTGAACCTGCTGCTACAGCAGAGTTAAAATTCCTCTCTTGGAAAACAGCCTTACTTCTAGCCATCACTTCAGCAAAAAGAGTGTCTGAATCGCAGGCCCTTATGGCCGTGGAACCCTTCATTATCTTCCATGCGGACATGGTTTCTCTCAGGACTAACCCCTCATTTATGCCCAAGGTGGTATCTATTGTGGCTTTAAACCAATCCATTCATTTGCCAACCTTTTTCCCTAATCCTCAGAATAAAGGGGAAAGTATCCTGCACTCCCTGGACTTGAACAGGCAGCTTAGGTTCTACCTGGGCAGGACTAAACCTTTCAGAAAATCTGACCAGCTCCTAGTCCGCTTTGCTACAGGGGCAGAGGGCAAGGTCATTTCAAAGCAAACTATTTCTAAGTGGATAGCACACTGCATCCATTTCTGCTACAAACACCATGGAAAACCTACCCCACAGGGGATCAAAACTCATTCCACTAGGGCTACCTCAACCTCTACTGCATTTCTCAGGGGAGTCCCTACCAGGGATATCCTGGAAGCTGCAACCTGGAGTTCTATACACATCTTCACCAAGCACTACCATTTACCTATCTTTTCTAAATCCAGAGCTGGATTTGCCACAGTAGTCTTACAAGGCCTGCTAGCCAGCCCTAATGCTTCTTGACTGCCTCCAACCTTCCTCAGCTTTGGGAATCAACCCAAGTGTGATGACTGCAACAGTGAAACATGAAGAACATAGTACAGTTGTGTACACTTACCATACATGTAGATGTTCGAGTGTATTCACTGTTGCAGTCCTGGTTACTCTCCCACCAGCCCCCTGACTTCTCTATACTTTCTACCTATCCTTTTTTTGGCCATATCTTATAACAAAGGTATTTACTTTTTACTAGGGGTGTTCCACACCATGTAATTGCTTCCTATTTTGGGGGCTCCTGACATCTGGAGCAAGAAAAACTGATGTAATAGCATCGGCTGCATGTTTTATACCCCTGACAACCTGACGTCATGGAAGAAGTGACAGCATCTGACTCAGAAATCCCAAGACTCTGGTTTTCAGGCCAACTGAGGGCTACCTGCAGGCAGATAACCCACGTGTGATGACTGCAACAGTGAATACACTCGAACATCTACATTTATGGTAAGTGTACACAACTGTAATTTCACCAATATCTTACTTAGTCTAAGACCTGAGACTGGTTTTACTGAAATCAGTCCTCTCCCTTCCTACTTACCTAGACTCCTGATCCCCTTTGTGATCAAGTCTCCACTCAACAAAACACTTTTCTCTTCCCCTTGACTAGCTCTTCTCTCCACTTCCTGACCAATGTCAGTAACCCTGCTATCCATAGCACATCCGCCATTCTCAGCCCTCCTCACTGTCTGTGCTGGTTACCCCTCTCCCTGCGGTGTATGTAATCTCTTCCCCATTCCTCTTGTGCTGTTTCAACAAGAACTCCTTACTGTTCAGCTTCTTTGCTGTCTGTCTCACCTATCTGGCTACTGCTCACCCTGTAATATTGGTTCCTGCTTGGACACACCTGTTTCTGTCTCCTCCTTATCACTTATTACTTCTTGTGTTTTTCTTTACACCCTACTCCCCCCCCAACACACACACACACACACACACACACACACACACACACACACACACACACACACACACACACACACACACACACTGCATTGCTCAATTTCTTCCTTTACTTTATCTTAACGAAAGGTGGGGGGAAGGGTTTACTGGGAAATTTAGCTAAAAAATTAGCTTTGTCCCTCATATATACACTAAACCTAAACCTGCCCCTAACCCTATGCCTTTCCTTATGAAAAAATGTTTCTCTAATACTACTACTAAGGACTCAGAAATACACTGTATACATTAGCACACACGAACAGCACTAACTATATCTACTAATTTAGCTCTGTCTCTATCTATAACCCACAAACACTCATAAAAACACTCCAAAACATTCACACACACACACACACACACACACACACACACACACACACACACACACACACACACACACACACACACACACACACACACACACACACACTCCCACTTACTGTAATCATATAGACTCCCAACTTCCTCTATTCAACAAAAAAATATTCAAAACTTAAGTTTTTACATACTGAAACATGCTGTCAAATAAACTGCTGTCCTATACACTAAGGGATAACTCTAATAAGACCTACTAAACCATATAAAATGCATGCACATAGTCAGAATTAATCAGTAATAACCATTCTAAAATATAACACGTAAGTTTTCCATGTCACAAAAACAGATGAATCTTAAGGCTATAAGTAGACATTAACGTCCCTTTATTTATGTTTGAAAAGATTAATTTTGTTACACTGGAATCCTTTTGAAGTTTTAGATCTTGTAATCTATGATAAACATGCTATCGAGTTATATAGTGCTTATCATAGCATAGAATGTTGACAGATACGTGAATTTCCACAGGCCATTTATGTAGAAAATGCCTACTTATGTTTGGTTACTTGTAAAATCAGTCTTGATGATTTTGTGTTCATTTCAATGGCAGTATTAGTTTATCTTGGAAATACAGTGAAATGCAAAGATTGTAGTGCCAGAGTTCCCATGCATGAATGCCAGAAGTAAAGTAGATTAACTGACTTGAGCAATTTATAAAATGTTATTCTGCAACTAAAATGGAAGAGTCATGTGCTTTGCTAACAAAAATCTAATTTCTTGTAACCTTAGGGTCCCTATAAATCCATGACACATTCATTCTGTACGGAACACTTGGGTAGTTAGCTAGTGTATTTGGGCATATGACACCTGCACCTCATTGGGATCTGGTAAAATTATATGAAGGCATTCTATTGTACCCTTTCACTTTTTCTGAATTTCTGACTTTTTGGTTAAAACATAGATTACATTTTCAGTGTTAGCTTTCAGAATTTGTTAATATGGCAACATTTATGAATAGAAAACTCAGATGAACAAGTGTCTCAGCTCAATGCTGATATTTCTGAAGTTTCAGCTTATATTAAATGTTTTGGTGTGGTAAGAATTAAGCATATTAAATAGAGGATTATGATCAGGTCTCCAGTCATAACTGTGTTATTAGTGTACAAGACACAGATGTCAAGAAATTTACCTCAAAAGCAAAGCTCGAGACCTGAATCTTATCATCCATATCAAGAACACATCACCATATGATGATGACATATGATCAGAAATCCAGTCATAATTCTTGTTTAGTGCATGGAGATTTATCTGCTCTATGAACTACTACTTACAGAATAAGAAAAATGAAAAAAAGTGCAAAGTATTTTGCTGGCTTTCAAAGCCAATAAAGCACTTATTGAGTACTGTCAAACAGTCAGCAAGATATGTTAAGGAAAGCTTTATAATTATAAACAAAGTGTGGAATAGTCTGTAGGAATAGGCACCAGAGAGAAACAAAACTGCTTCGACTTCTACTGCTGTTAATTGCTGGCCTGCAGTGTCATTTCTTAGTGCGAGACCTGGTCTTAACAGTAAATTGTTAAGATGGAGTGTTGCACTATTGAAGCAGTTAAGTGGTTTGTCTTTTCCTGATATTGGAGCATAGTCACAGTGCTCAATGCACTGCAGAGATGTTATAACTACACATACCTATAGCCACATTTATAAAGTGTAGTTTTTACTAGGTAGCACTTTTGAGAGAATTTCAGCTAGGCACATTACTTAAGAATAAAATTTAGGTTCACAGTCATGCTCAAGCCTACTTCAGAGACCATCTAAACATGGTATAAAGTGGTAACTAACTGTGGTTGTAACTTGAATGCAGTCCCTTTAGAATCATTTTAAAAGCTATTTTGCAAGTCGATATTGCATTCCTTTAACATTTTAACATGTCATAAAACCCAAGTTTAAACACAGCCACACCTTGTTCACATTGTCATGTTGTAACATTTCACTGCTTGTGCAATAAAAAGATAAACTGCCACTGTATTCCAAGAGAAATAATGATCGATGTCCACCTGTGCCAGGTAAATCAGGTAGAAACTGAATCCTAAGCAAGTTATTATAACAAGATTGCATGGATAAACATGTCTGAGATATGGTTTCAAATCAAGTTTTTTTTTTTTTTGGGGGGGGGACCACATCCGGTACATCATTTCAGACTTTTAATGTGATTTAAACAAGTTTAGTGGAGATAGAGCTTTAGATATCACTGGGGTAATTTTAATACAGTAAATTCAACTAACTTTCTTTGACTGAATACGGGTTATAATATTCAAATATTCTTTAACATCATTATAATAATTTCACTAATGCCTGCTGAAAATTAAAACACAGTTGTCCTTGAATATTTAGTTTGTGTTGAGAAAATGTTGGTGGTGTTGCTGGACAGTAGGACAAAGTTTGCAATTAGTACATGGATATATAGATACTGCAAGCTTTGAATCCCTTCGTCTCCTTATCTGTCTGGAATAAAGTACCTGAAAGGAAACAGTAGCTGATGATCAGCAGTTTATTATATTGCAGTTACTACTAAGACCATTCTGTAAGTATTACACAGCAGTCAAGGTAGGGAGTTGTTGCAAGTTATCCCTGACAGACTTGGATGTGATTCTCACAATGTTTACGTATATAGTACGTGACTGACTAACACTCTTAACCACATCAAAACTGTAGGTCATGCTGAAAACAGGTAGTTGTGTTTGGTGCTTCTTTTCTAGGTTAATATTAATAAATAAATAAACAGATTATTTTTAAAAATAAATATTGCCTTTTTCATTGTCCTTGTATCATTCTGTCAATGTGCACAGTACTAGAGAAAGTAAAGGTACACAGAAAGAAAGATTGCAACACAATGTATTTTTTAGACTGATCCTTGTTCAAAGATTTTACTCCTTAAAGTTCATTAATAGCTTTTGTATTCTAATATCTGTAGAGAGTTTAGGTATCTCATAGGAAACCCTCTTGCAAGCAACTCAGTACTTACAGCTTCCTGAGAGTTTTACTGTAAGAACATTCCTGCTCTATTCTGAGAACACTTTTGTTCTGTTTCTGTATACAACAGATAGCTGTTCCTGATGGACTTCTGTTTTTTTTCGTCCCTCTGACAACCATCAGCTGTCCATGGTCAGTGTCTGCTCTCCATCTTTAGCCTAACCTCTCGGGACAGCCAGCTAGCACTGAAGGATCGGGTTAATTCTTCAGCAAGTTAGAGAAGGTGGACAGGAGATAAGAAGCCATCTGATCCCTGCATCATCCTGCAGAGATCAGGAATTTTCTCTTTAAGGCCTACTTTCCACTGATGTGCTGAGCTATACCACAAGAGATGTCATGCAATCCCATGTTGAGGAAATGCCTCTAACTCCATGGTGAAGCTTCAGTGAAATATTCACCCCACTGCTACAGCACTGGGATCTTGGTAGAGCATTAGTATCACCACCACTGCCTGTGTTATCCCATTCATGTGTCCTTATCATCCACCCACACCCTTTCTCTGGAGTAAGTAAGCAAGCTACACCTAATCATTCCACTCCCCTCCCCCGCCCCCAGTACCATCTTCAACAGGTACCTGAGACACTAGTTGAATCCAGGTCACTTATGTCATGGCCAGGGTTTTTTCATAACTGAATACTAAGTTAATGAACCAAGGGGCCATTTTAAGTCTAGCCAAGTTACCCCTAATAATATTTGATAACCAATGGTTCCTAAATATTTTTCCGAGGGGTTGTATATACTTAGGTAGACAAACAATTTACATATTTCTTTATCTAATAGAGACCTGAGAGGAAACCCATATATTTATGGATTGCCATCCACTGGTCTAGGTTCTTCTTCAATAAATGCAGGGAACAGCTCTGCTTCACATGGATGGGAAACTTATTCCAAAGAAGAAACCTCTGAAACACATACCTGTCCTTCCAGCATGTCCTGATTATGTTGTTGAGATTTAGGTTGCTAGATCAGGTGATAATGATACTAGTTGTTTTACAAAAGTGTAGCAGATCTATTAGTGCTGGATCTGAGGAAGCTTTGCAGGTTAGGCATAGGTCGCCTCTCAGCAGTCTGTAGGAATTTGAATATTGGGATAATGATTTGAGGCAGTCTGCATCTATCTCTCTCTCTATGAGAAGGAGCTGGCTATAGAAGGTTTTGAAACTGTAAAAAGTCATGGTGAAAGACTGACACCAGTGCAGGCATGATACAGGCAACATGATAATTTTATATGGTTGTGCACATCTCCTGTACTTTAATGCATACTTTAATTAATTCATGAAATGTCCTGCACTCAACCAGAGTATCCTGTAAAGCTGTGACATGTTTTTGCATTACTAGATCTGAACAAATGTAATACTTCCGCTGATGGCACTGCTGAAAACTTGATGGAATGAAAGACATTATTTTACTTCACATATCCTGGAAGCACCTTTAACCTAAATCCAGTAACTTTCTCATTCATATTTAAGTGAGCAACAATACTTTCTCCACATTTACTAGGATTAAAATCTAACCTAACCTGTTCAATACATAAATACTTTATTACACACAAAGTTTGTTCTTCCTAACACACTATTGAATAACCCTATGTATTGCCTTTATGCAAATGCTACCTCTATGCCACTTTCAGAGGATTTAAACCTCTGTATTAATCTAACTTATGCTATTATTCATGCATAAAGAACTCAACCATGCTAATGCTACTTCTATATCATTTTCAGATGAGTTAAACCTCTGTATTAATTTAACTTTGTACCACTGTTCTCAACCACTAAACATGTAAATATGCTTTACATCCTTCTCTAAGCTGCTGTTTAACTTTTGTTAGTTTTTGCTATCTTGTATGTAAAATTTGCTGAGCTTGTTTCTGTTTCCACTATGTATTGTACATCATATTATGGAGCTTGTTTCTGTTTCCACTATATATTGTACATCATATTATGAAGCTTGTACTATGTATTATTGGAGCTTTTCTCCCTGGGCCTCCACTGAAAATGGGCTCTTTGAGCCCAGTGGACCTCCCCGGTCATCAAACTGGAAATAAATAAATAAATATTTAAAATAACATTACTGGTTTAACAGTTTTGACAGCATACTTATGCCTCTTGCTAAAAAAAAAAGGATCGGTACAATATTCCTGCTGTTCTGTTTTATCACTTCTCTAGCCAGCTTTCCATGTGTGACAGTTATCAGACAAAGGTTGATATCACTGTCACTATTCATTTCCAAAATAACTTTATAGTGCCTCACCACCATCCATCTTGTTCTGAGAGCTTCCTCTTTATCTCTTGGTCTCAAGGTTCCCGGGGATTGAGATTTGTTTGCTTTTTGATTACAGCACACCTGCTGCCGTACTTCCCTACTTCACTCTTGTAACTTTCACATTTTGCAAAAGTGTTTCATAGGACTGGGCTGGCTAGAGCTGTGGCTGTCTATTTTCAAACAGTTATTTACCCCATATGTAGATATGTAATTACAAATCAAGTGCTTCTGATAAAACAGTTTGCAAACCAGTTATCACTTTCAAACAAATATCGTAGGTTTTGTTCAACATGGCATTTTACAAGTGACACAATTAATATACACCAAATGGTGGCTTAATTCAGAAATGATGATGCCTATATTTTTATCACTTGTTTAGCAAATTTGAGGTAATACCTCTGCAAATTTTCTACCACCTGAAAATATTTATTTACTATAATAACAGAAGTGATCTACATTGTGGAAGAATGGTTCTTAAAAGAAAAGTAATTCTTTTGATGAGCTCAGTGAAGCAACTTGGTCAAGAAACAAAGAAATGAACAAGAATAAAATTCTGGCTAGCAAAAATGCAGTGCATGACTGTTTTTCAGAATGACATTTTAAATCCCTATCAGTTCTGAAATTACATTTTGAAAGATAATTAATGAGCAAAACAAATTAACTTGTGGGAGACAATAGCTTAGCAAAGGTCAATCCAGCACAGGGTTTCATTTTATGTTAACAACAACTCAACAGGAAAAGGAATCCCTGGATCTCCTTGCATTATGTGCGGCTGTCAATGCCACTGACCCAAGAAGGAGTCTCTGGACAGTTAAGTACCAAGTCTCTTCCAACAGAAGCTTTTCCTTTCAACCCTATGAAGGTGATTTTTAGTCTCACAAGCACTGAATGCAGTACAGATCATGATCCTAGTATTGTATTTATTCAACAGGAAAGGAAAACTCTGAATCTTGTTGGGGAATTGAACCCAGGACCTCCTAAATTATATGTGATTTTCAGTGTTGCTGGACCAACAAAGAGTCTCTGGACAGTTAACTATAAGGTTTCCACCAGTAGCAATTTTTTTTCCTTTCAAATAGAAAAACTCTGTGAAGGTGAATTTTAAACATAGAAGCGTCCACTGCAGTACAAACTATGAACCTAGTATTATACTGACAAATCAACAGGAAAGGAAAATTGATTATTTTCTAGAAATTGAACTCAGGACCAGTAATGTAGCCAGAGCAGGGCTAAGGGGGCATCTGCCTTGGTTGCAAGGTGTTAGAGGACACAATGCTGAGCTGCCATTCTTGCATTCTTCTTTCTGAACTGGCATTTCTGAATGCCATTACAGAATGCAGCTTGCCAACTTCTGGGGTAAGTTGTAACAAACCAATTACAATCCACTTGTTACAGTTTAAAATGCAACATTTTTTTTTGCTCTTCCACTGATGAGCAGGTGCAGGGAGAAGTATGTATCTAGCTGGCTTTGACAGTCAGTGTATTGAAGCATAGCAGTCTTTTTTTTTTTTTTTTGCACTTCCGGTGAAGAGCTGTGGCATGGAGGTGGCATGTGCCTGGGAGGGGATGCTATAGGAGTGTGTGTGCGTGTTGGGGGGGGGGGTGTGGATTGTGCACTGTCTGCAGGAAGCCAGGGAATTGGTGTCCTGCAGATTTACAGAAGTCTTTTTTGTGGCGTGCTAGTTCAGGGATTGCACACGGCATTGGTTGAGCCAGCTACACCTATGCTCAGGACTCCCTCATATTCCATGCAGCTGTCACTGCCACAAACTTGACAAGGGGTTTCTGGACAATTAGGTATCTGGCTTCCCCCAAAAGCAGTTTATCCTTTCAGCTAGGAAGCCACCTTGAAGATGGTTTTTAAACACATGAACATCCAATCCAGTGCATTTTATATGGACAAGATGTATCCACTAGTGTAACGAGCATAAGGTTTTCTAACAGCATTTTCACTCAAATGAAACTTCCATAAAGACTGTACTCCTTAAAGATGTTTAGAATGATTTGTAAGGAAAGGAATGCTCACCTCAAGACACTATAGGCTTTGGCTAGAAACATTTTCACAATGCAACTTGTTTTCCACATCAACAAATTATCTGACAGCAGGTGAGGGCTGCATGGCCAGCCTCCTGTTTTCACCACTTTGCCTTACAGGTTCAGTTTAAGTATCTTTCTGGATCCACTCTATTAGCCCTTCAATACCCTGACAAGAATTATACTGTTTTTCTCAAGCATGCATACATTCTCTCACTGTTTTATCCTGTCCACCTCTTCCAGATTGTTCCAGTAATTATCTACCCTCTCAAAATGCTTTACTTTGTATTTTCCAGAATTATTTACATTCTTCTAAGCATTGTTTTCTTGTTCAGATGCATCTCCCTCTTAAATATACCAGTGTCATGAACTAGTCTGATTTCTCTGAGCTATGCAAAAGCCACCATGTTATCAAGGTTATGCATTTTTTTTTTGTTTTGGGCTCCTAATACAAGCACTTTATCTCTGTTGGTTCTGCCCTCTGAATTGCCCCTGCCCTGTCAATGTTTTTGCACTGATCATGTTTCTGAAGTGCAGAATAGTATAGAAATGACATCACCATTTGTCATGACAGTTGTTTTTCTACTGGACAAGACTCTTTCCATTTATACTTTAATACTCTATGTTGCTTTATCTCATGTTTTGCCCACTTTTATGTACTTGTACCCTCATATGTAGACCTACGTATCGTTTTCCACTTCTGCTTGTTGGTACTTTTTTCTGTCCGATTTTTACTTTTTCCCAGGCTTTAGTTTCCCAAATACATCCGACTCCACTTCATTTCACTTCGCTTCATTAAAATAATCCTGTTATTTTGCCCATTACTCCAACATTACCTACTCTATTCCCCACTGTACTATTCTCCTTTACTAACATCTCTGTCGTTAGCATAAATGGTACTTTACCTTGAAATCCCTCTACAACATGAGTTATAAAGACATTAAAATGGATCACAGCTAGCTCAGTGGCACAGAGGGTTGGAGTCCTGACCTTAACCCAGGAGACTCAGATTCATTTATTAGGTCTGGTAACTAAAAAAGCCAGCCAGGAGGACTGGACTAAGTTACTTAAGCAAATTTTCCTTCACTGAGGTGGATGTTTCTATCACCGTGTACCTTTTATCAGCATTTGGAGGATAAAATTCCCAAAAATGTATTCTACAATATTATTAGGAAGGATGGGCAGACACTTAGCAGTCCTTGTTACAGCTTACTGGATGAAAGTGCTTAACTATTCAATGCTATGTAGGTTTTATTCATTTATTTTGATTTTTATCAGTTGTTAAATTAAAGCTCTGCATGTTTTTTATAACTACTATCAGCTGCCTTTCATTTTTTACTTTCCTGGTGGTCCAGGTTGCATGGTGCTTGTTTACATGGTAGCATTTAATGTTCTGTCATGCTAAATGTTGTGAGCTAAAATATCACACCATAGACATTCCTACGTATACACCACATCCAGTCATCAACAAACAAGCTCCCGCACTAACTGAAACACTCCGCCATACGTCGTTTATATGCATAATTCAACTCACATACACACACACGCACACACGCACACACGCACACACACACACACACACACACACACACACACACACACACACACACACACACACACACACACACACACACACACACACACAACAAACACAGGCTTCCAGATTCTTGATTCTTACCTAACCTACCTAGTGCAGCTACCCAGACAAACACTCACACAAACACACATACATATCCATACATATGCACACACTAACATGTTCCACTCTCCAACATGTTCCCTGAGTTTACTTGTACCACTATTACTTCCATAGGAGTGAATGGGTGACAAATCATGTTTTCACAGTAGTCATTTTTCCTCGTAGGGTAAAATTTTTACTCAGATGAGTGATTTTATGAATTACCTGTCTGAGTAAACATTCCTGGAGGAGAGAACATGGCTAATTAGCATTAGGTACTCCCCCAGGCTGCTGCATTAGCATATGACTTCATCCGGGACAAATCTCAGAGGTTGAACAAAAATCTGAATCACAAAAGGCTTGTCATGAGGTGGAAGTCTTCAAAATAAAGGCTTCCACATCATGCTGTTTTTTTCTTAATCCCAGAGATTATCTTTTTCTTAAAGTATTATCTGATATGATTTATAAATTGCATAAATTATTACTTGCATACATCCCTAAAGTTAATGATACTAGAAGGTTCAAAGTATGATCATACATTCATGTTAGGGTACAGTATGTTTTTTTTCTTTTGTATTTATTGCTGATGTGCTCATTTGTTGCTTTCTACCACACTGAACAAAATAAAAAAATACCTAGCTGCAGAAAAATATTCCTTCACTACTTTCACAAATGAATACGCAGCTGCTGATAAAACTTTGCAGTTAGAGGGGGTTATTGCTGTTCTCACTTCTTTGTTATTCAATATTTAACTCTTAGCCTAGAGGGTTTCTCTGTGCTTTAAGTGTTAGACACATAGCTGGGAATTTATTTTATGCTCAATATCTGAGTGGTTTGGCTGGCTACAATCAACTGTATTAGAAGCTGAAGTTAAGTACAAACTTGCAGTTATAAAGATAGTACTGTATTTTATTGTTCGGTTTATTTAATTATTTCACTGAATATTGTGGTCTGTCTGTCTGTCTCTCTGCATGTTAATCTTGGTGGCTTTGGAATTGCCCACCCCTCCTGTAAATCTGTGTTTGAACACTCCCCCTGGGTCCATCTCGTTTGCTCACTCAACCAGGTACACTGAGGTCATATTTTGATTCCAGACACTCCTACCAGTCCCATCTATTCAGCTCTATCCCAGTCTAGTGTCATTAGCTCATTCTACCAAATACAGAGAGAACATTTGAGAAAGCCAACCCACGTAGGTCCTTAACCTTGAATTATCTTCTGTTTCTCCTTTCTCCCTTTCCACTTTACAAAAAAAAAAAAAAAAAACTTTGCTGGAATCTCTTTGTGTTCTGACTGAATGTGCTTCTCAGCTGATAAGTATATTTTTGGCACTTTTTAACTGTTCAGAGTTGAATAAAACAAAAACTGAATTCAACTCAGAATACAGTTTGAATAAATTGCATTTATTTAAACATTATTTGATTTAATATTGCTACACACTCAAGTGTGCTAGCTTGCACTGCACTTGAATTGTTTTTTAGTGCTGTTCTAGAGTTAAAAAAAATCTGAGTTTGTTTCCTGCGTTTCCTGTAACTTAGTCTAGTCCAGATACAGGTTTGCTGTATGCAGGACTGTTTGTAAGCTTCTGAGCCCACCCCCCAAGCCTTTTTGTGTTGGAGGGAAGCCTTCTAGCTTATCAGTGGGAGTGGTAAGCACTAGGTAGCCTATCTATCACAATAGTGGTTTCTGGTCCAGAAATTGTAGTTTATTGTCCATTTGGGCAGTTATTCCATCCCTTTCAACTTTCTGGTTTAGAAGCCCATGTTTGCGCTTGTTTCCCGCTTTTCCTGTACCTAGTCTAGCTCAGATACATATTTGCTGTATCCAGGACTGTTGTAAGCTTCTGAGCCCTCCCCTAAGCCTGCCTGTGTTGGAGGGAAGCCTTCTAGTTTATCAGTTGGAGTGGTAAGCACTAGGTAACCTATCTACCACAAGAGGAGTGGTTAATGGCTGAGAAAGTAAAGTTTATTGGCTGTTTGGGCAGTTTTTTCCATATCTTTCAACTTCTGGTTTAAAAGCCCACATTTGCTCTTGTTTCCCACCTTTTCTGCAACTAGTCTAATCCAGATACAGATTTGCTGTATCTGGGACTGTTTGTAAGCTTCTGAGCCCCCCAAGCCTTTCTGTGTCGGAGGGTAGCCTTCTAGCTTGTCAGTGGGAGTGGTAAGTACTAGGTAGCCTATCTACCACAAGAGGAGTGGTTTCTGGCCCAGAAATTGTAGTTTATTGTCCATTTGAGCAGTTTTTCTATATCTTTCAACATTCTGGTTTAAAAGCCTGCGTTTGCACTTGTTTCCCGCATTTCCTGTAACTAGTCTAGCCCAGATAAAACTTTGCTGTATCCAGGACTGTTTGTAGCTTCTGAGTGGTGCCAAAGTCTGCTCTTCAATTTTTCCCTTAGACCTGCTAGTTCTCTCCTCTGCTGCACTTTTACTAGCTTATCAGTCTAGCACTTTACCAGACTTCTTGAGCAATTATTGTAGCACACAAAAGTGCTACCTGCACTAAACTTTCTACAAGGAAAGAGCTCCAGTACTTATTATTAATACCCACCCATCCAGCCATAACTAAAGTTCAGTTCCCTGTGCTTTCTCTCATTAACCTGGTGAACTTGGGCATCCTGAGGCAATGTAGCAACTGCCTCATGTACATTGACAACCCTCTTCTCTTACCTCCCAAAACTCAGACTTGCGAGAGATGCACTTATATATCCAAACTGGAAGCCACGCACTATCCAGCCAAGACCAGAATAGCTGGTCAGGAGGAGAAGGTCAACACTTGCACCACACCACATGGAGCACATAACCCTCCAGAACACACACCAGCACTGCCTTCACACAAAAACACAAACAACACACCCACCTTTGTAGTGGCTCTCAATAAAAATCTACCGAAACAGCAGAGACCTCCAAGGCAGAAACACACTCGACCACCACAACACAACATGAATCATGAGACACATAACTCTCCTAAACAGTGTGCCACTCAACCAAAGCCCCTAAGGCAGAACAGCATGCCCAACACACTAGTCATAGGTGACTTGATAGTGAGGCACACTGATGTCTCACTCACTAGGTTGAATAAGGAGAAAGTAACAGTCAGCTGCCTGTCAGGTGCCAGGATCCACCATATAATGCATGCACTCAGGTCCCTCAACAACAGGTACAAATATGACTCTGTCATTGTACATGGGGGTGTGAATGACCTGAGATGTACCTCCCTGGACTACATGAAAAGAGACATGGAGGAGCTCTCAGATTATGTAGCCTAGACGGGTATGACCCTAGACCTGAGCAGCATTCTACCATCACCCAGAATGATACCACAGTACAAGCAGAAAATGATAGATTTCAACAATTGGCTAAGTTTCTGGTGTCATTCTAAGGGGATCCAGTATCTGTCTGCCTGGGATGACATGATTAACAGACCTCGATGCTTTGCCAGAGAGGGCCTGTATTTGTCACCCCTGGGCTTCTGGATACTGGCTAAGGCTCTTGCTACCCCTATAGTGCCTTTTTTAGGTGGTGTTCCAAAGACCAAATTACCACCATAACAGCTACAAACAAATGCATTCTGAGGGTCATGCTGCTCAACGCTAGAAGTCTAAGTCTGAAAATGCACTCGCTCGAAGCACTCCTTAAAATGGAGAAAATCAACATTTGTGTAGTAACAGAGACTTAGTTCAAGGTAGCAGAAAGCACCCCTGCACTACCAGGCTTTAACTTATTCCACACTTTTGGCCACAGAACTTGGACCGAAGCTCCAAAGGCACTGGTGTTTCCATATTCATAAAGGATGCGCACACCTCCAAACTGGCAGCCCAACATAACGCATCAGAGATACTTCAGGTGCAGCTAACATTGGGTAAGACAGAGATTCAGGTTGTAGCCTGCTATAGGTCCCCAACAATGTCCCAAGACTCACACTCCACATTCCTAAGCACATTGGAGAATATTAGGGTCCAACCTAACACTCTCATACTGGGCGACTTCAACTACCCCTCCATTAACTGGGAAAACTACTCATGTACCAATACACTTGCCCAACGTTCCTGGAATTCATTAATTCAAATGCTCTGGACCAGCTCATTCTTACCCTCACTAGAGGTAGCAACATCCTTAACCTGGTCATTACTAACATGGACGACTATTGCTCTACACCAATAGTTAACTCCTCCCTGGTTAGATCCAACTACAAACTAATCACTCTGGAAATCCACATCCTTCCAACCCCCCCCCCCCCCAAAAGGTAACCACCATGAAAAACTTCTCCAAAGCTAACTTTGGGCTCCTAATAACAGAGGTGGCTAACTTCATGGCACTCATGCAAATGGCAAATAATTGCATGACTGCCGAATCATATACCAATGCACTGTACAAACATGTACACAAATGCAGGGATCTCGCCATACCCAATAGAACCAAGACTCTCTCCTCCAAAAAAAGGAACCCAATTTGGTGGTTCCCTGCCATAAACAAACTCTAAAACAGAAGGAGGAAACTGATGCGGAATAAGATAAAGTCCCAAGACTGGAAAAACTCCCTTATCGACCTCAACAAAAAGTTGAGATCCCTCATCAAATCTTCTAAAGCTAGCTATGAAAACAGAATTGCAGCAGATAGTAAAGACAACCACAAGGCCTTCTATAGTTATGTAAAGAATCTCCATGCCAATACCCAGATTTGCTCTGAGCTACTGCACAATGGTACCTACCATACCGAGCCAACAGATATTGCCAATATAATGGCCAACAGATTCAGTGCCAACTTTACCCCTCTTCCCCCCCAAAGGACCAATCACAATACCAGTAGATTGCCAGGCACCCAGTATTACTGCTGCACAGGTTAAAACAGCACAGTCCAAGGCCAAGAATACAGCTTCCATTGGACCTGACAATATCCCTGGCTGTGTTCTACATGAACTACAGAGTGAACTGGCACCTCACCTGTGTGCCCTGTTCAGTCACAGTCTCACCTCAGGCTTTGTCCCTACTGAATGGCACACTGTTACAGTCAGCCCTCTCCACAAAGGAGGAGTGACTACAGACCCTGCAAACTATTGCCCCATTAGCCTGACGAGTCTGATATGCAAAGCTATGGAACGCATCATCATGGACTGAATAAACAAGGATATAGGTAATCTCCAAACTCTGGATCCCACACAGTTTGGTTTTGTGAAGGGTAGATCATGTATGCTCAACTTGTTCAACTTCTTTGAGTCAGTCACCAGAGCTGTGGATGAAGGCAAGGTGGTTCATACAGCCTACCTTGATCTGGCCAAGGCATTTGATACCATTCCCCATTCAGGAATCATAGAAAAACTCAATAAGCTAGGCATCAACCCATATATCACTAGGTGGGTTGTAAACTAGCTTACAGATAGAACCCACAGTGTGAAAGTAGCAGACTCCAAGTCAGACTGCTGACCAGTCACGAGTGGAGTCCCACAGGGTTCGTTCCTGGGTCCTCTCCTGTTTGGTATCTACTTCTCTGATGTCCAGGCCAACACAAAGGGTCTCTAGCTGACAAAGTTCGCAGACGATTGCAAGTTGGGAGCTATTATTAACTCCCCAAGCGATGTTGACATCCTACAGAAAGGCCTCTCTGAGACCAACAACTGGTGTCAGAACCATGGCCTTAAGTTCAATGCCAAAAAATGTGTCGTCATCCCCTTTGGGAAAAACCTGGTTCCCATGAATTACCACATAGATGGTAGTCCACTGAACACAGAAGGTGATGTATTTTGTGTTTCACTGTTGCAGTCATCTCATTTGGGTTATATGCTTGCAGTAGCCCTCAGTCAGCCTGATTATCAAAGTCTTGGGTCCTGCATCGGTTGCTGTTTCATCTTCCGTGACGTCAGGTAGTCAGGAGTATAAAGCATGCAGCTGACACCATTACATCAGTCTTTCTTGCCGTGCGGTGCCCGAAGCAGAAGCAGTTCGCAAGTGCCAGTCAGCCGACTCCTGAAATTTTCGTTTTTGAGTTTCAGAATCAAAGTCTTCAACTAAAGCTAAGTACCCCGTTGGGGAAACTTTTTCTTGCTCTAAACCAATGTCAGTAAAAGTCAATAATTGCATTTCTTGTGGAAAGCAAATACCTCACAAAGATTTTCATTCGTACTGTATTCCTTGCCTAGGCCTTGACCACGACATACCTCGCTGTCAGTTTTGTGCCTTATTTAAGCAACAAACTATTCGTCATTGGTATATTTACACTTCTAAATATTTTGGTTCAGTTACCCAGATATGTCTTCGGTAAGCCATCCGACTACCAACATTCCGAAAAAACACAAAGATAAAGACAGAGACAGTCCGCCGAGGTCCAAAGCTGCTAACAACACTTCTCCTAAGCCAGTCGCCAGTTCACCGGTACTAAGTGAGGTGCTTTTGCAGCCCCTGATACCTGCTACTTCAGATTCACAGGCCTCTACCGAGACCCATTCGGAGTCCGGTATGTTGCGAGATGGTTCAACTGTGGAACCTGCGGATGTCTCTACGTTGGATGGGTCTGGAGCCGCTGTGCAGGCATCAGCTTCTGAGGGTGTATTCAGGCCTACTGACTTGCATATTAAACCAATGCCATCTTCCTCTTCAAGTCCTAAAAATCAAACTATGCCTAGAAAACCAATGCCCAGACTGCATGGTCAGGCCTCTATGCCTAAAAAAACAGATGATAAGAATGGTTGAAGACCTTATTACTTTAATCAGGGGAAGCCAACCTTCCCCCCTCTACGAGACATAGGACTGAATTTGCTTCTGATACTTCTGACCAGGATTCTGAAATTTCTGTTTCCTCTGATGACCAGGCTTTACCCTTATCTACCTATGAGGATTCTGATGCAGAAGACTGTATTCCCTCTGCCCCCCCCCCCCCCCACACACACACACACCAGAGGATTTCTCTTTTGGAGAAACTCTGCATACTCTTAGGGAGCACTTTTGCTGGGAAAGCCAGGATTACTCTGATTCTAAAAAGAGGCTTAGGGATGTCTTACTCCTGCCTCAGCACAGGCCTTTAGCTATCCCTCCTGTACTAGACATTGTTGATGATGCCTTTTCTGAATCTAGTTTGGCCCCTGACTCTTTACCTCCTGCTCCCATAAATCTGATAGATATTACAGGGTTCCTGACTCTCACAAGTTCCTTTTTAAAAATCCCACTGCGGATCCTGAGACCTTTTCACAGGGACCCAAGGGCACTAAGGCTACTACTGCCAAAAATACTACCCCCTCTGATAGAGACTCCAGGGCACTGGATAGATGTGGTAAGAAAGTATACACTTCTGCAACTTTGGCCATTAGGGCCTTAAACTGCCAGTTTCATATGTTAAAGTATCAGCAACATATCATTGGATTGCTTAAACAGAAAATGATGTTGATTCCTGACTGTGCTGAAAATAAGGATTTACAGGATTTAATGCATTCTGCTGAACAGGTTGGAAAGCATACTTTGCAATGTGGTTTTGATTCACTAGCGGCACCTTGCAGGGCTGCTGTTACTGGGTCTGTACTTAGAAGGCATGCTTGGCTTAAGGAGCAATCTTTGCCAGATCATGTTAAAGCTAAATTGTTGGATGCGCCATTAAATCAGGACCTCCTGTTTGGCAACAAAGCAGAAGAAGTTCTTAAAAAGATGGAGGAAAAAACTAAATCTATGCAAACTGTAAAAGATTTCCTACAAGTATAACCTCCCAGGATTTAGTAGGCATTGGTCCTCTATGAATTGGTCTTTTCCTGCCTCTTCCAGGCCTTCTCAGTCCAAACCCAGAACCAGCAGAACACCCAGGCTTCAGTCCCAGGGTATGCACAGGACTAAACAGTGGGGGGCTCCCACTTCCAAATCAGGGAGTAGTAAGACTCCCCCCTATGGTAAACTGTCTCAATGACTTAACTTTAAAACTTCCAAAAACTTCTCAACTGACTACTCCTTTAGGGGGAAATATTGCTCTACAGGCAGAAAACTGGGAACTCATTACCCAGGACAAATGGGTGTTACATATAGTTTCCCAAGGATAGAGGTTTCACTTCCACACGTTACCAACCCCAAACGGTTGGCCAGATCTATCCCCAAATCAGTGGCCAGAGGCTCAAAAGCAAGTACTCTCTCTCTTAAGCATAAAGGCAATTCAAACTGTACCAGAAGAGGAAAAGGGACAAGGTTTCTACTCAAAACTTTTCCTGGTACCCAGAAAAGACTACTCTTGGCATCCTGTCCTGGACCTTTACATATTAAACACCTTTTTGGTGATTCCAAAATTCAAGATGCTAACTCTTCACCAGTTACTTCCTATGCTAAGCAAGGATGCCTGGTTGGCAACACTTGACTTAAAGGAAGCCTACTTGCACATCCCAATCAGGGAATCTTGCAGAAGATACTTAAGCTTCAATGCGGGCTACATGCACTATCAGTTCTCTGCACTGCCCTTTGGCTTATCTACTGCACCCAGGGTATTCACAAAGTGCCTAGCCCCAGTCATTGCATTTTGCAGACAAATAAATATTCAAATATACCCATACCTGGATGATTGTCTAATTCAGGCAGAAAGCCAGGACATACTTTTGAATCATCTGGCATTTGTACAAAAGGTGTTAACTTGTCTGGGGTACACCATAAATGAAAAGAAATCACATCTGGTACCCTGTCAACAAGTTATATTCTTGGGAGCAAGCTTGAACACAACTTCCCAGATGGCTTTCCTCATGCCAGAGAAACAAATTCATTTGACAACTTACTTCAAACTAATGGCCACAAAAACCCTGCTATCTGCAAGGCAAATGCTGCAAGCCTTGGGGTTCTTGGCCTCCTGCATTCTACTAATTCCATATGCAAGACTGCATATGAGGAAACTACAATGGTATCTGAAAAGCCTATGGTGTCAACATTTTCAGGATCTAGAAGCAAAGATCCCTATCATAACTTGCCTACAGTTAGAGTTCCTTTGGTGGGCAGAGGCTTGCCACCAAAACAAGGGACTACCATTTACTCTACCCCCTGCCACTCAAACCATAACAACAGACGCATCAGACTATACATGGTGGGCTCACCTGGTAGGGAAGTGCATTTAGGGCCAATGGAACCCAAGCTAAATGCACCTGCATATCAATCAAAAAGAAATGTTAGCTGTACAGAATACTCTGACAGCCTTCAAGGACCACATTCTTCCAGGACAATTGATGGCAAGGACGGACAATACCACTGTTATGTGATACATAAACAAGCAGGGGGCTTCCCACTCTTACCCTCCCTGCAGACTAGCCATGGCTCTGTGGAAGACAGCCTTAAGCTACCAAGTGCATCTACAGGCTCAATTCCTACCAGGAAAACTAAATACACTGGCAGATGAACTCAGCAGAAATCTCATGGACCCACACAAGTGGAAACTGAAACCAAGAATTTTCAACATGTTGCTAAACAAATGGGGGAGCCCAGATATAGACCTAGTTACCTCCCCCCAGACAAGGACAAATTTTGCACAAGGACTCCCCAAAAACAAGCATGGAAAGTGGATGCTCTGTCCTTCAGCTGGAAAAATCTATCAGTTTATGCATTTCCTCCTCTGTCTCTCCTCTCCAAAGTATTACTAAAGATCAAATGGGACAAACCAAGGATAATACTGATTGCACCAGACTGGCCACGCCAAAACTGGTACCCCTCTTGCTCAGTTTGGCACTGCTGGCTCCATGGCACCTGCCTCAGACCCCTACTCTGCTGTCACAGCAGGAGAGCCAGATTCTGCACCCTCAGCTTTAAACCCTGAACCTGGCAGCCTGGCTAATTACCTAATCTCTCCATTACCATCCCTCAGTAAACAAGTGTTGGATGTCATTTTGGAGGCAAGGAGGCCTAGTACTAGAAAATCGTATGCTGAAAAATGGAAAAGATTCTGTGCCTGGAACCAGACTCAAGGGATGGGCACAGCAGCACCCAATTTACCTCAGATTCTTAAATACTTAACTGAGATGCTTCACAAGGGTCTCTCCTTTTCCTCCATCAAAATTCACGCCTCAGTCATTTCAGCTCATTACAACACAAAACCACCCCTCGTCTCTCATCTACTGCTCAAGCAGTTCCTCAGAAGGGCCAAAAACGTAAGACCACCCAGGAGAGTCTCAAATCCAGCCTGGGACCTTGACTTTGTATTGGAAAAACTCACTCTTCCTCCTTTTGAGCCAGCTGCAAGTGTGGAGTTAAAATTTCTTTCTTGGAAAACAGCCTTCCTTTTAGCAATTACTTCAGCAAGAAGGGCATCTGCACTACAGGCCATTATTACAGTAGAGCCTTTCATCATCTTTCATGCGGATAAGGTGTCCCTCAGGACCAATCCCTCCTTCATGCCCAAGGTGGTATCCAGTGTGGCTCTTAATCAATCCATTCAGTTGCCAATCTTCTTTTCTAATCCACAGAACAAAGGGGAATGGATACTGCACTCCTTAGATGTGTACAGACAACTTAGATTTTACTTGGACAGGACTAAACCTCAAAGGAAATCTGAACTGCTGGTGGCATTTGCTGCAGGGGCAGAGGGGAAGGCTATTTCAAAGCAAACTATTTCTAAATGGATAGGCCAACACATTAATTTCTGCTGTAAGCACCATGGAAAACCTATACCACAGGGGATTAGACCTCATTCAACCAGGGCTGCATCTAGGGAAATCCTAGAAGCTGCTGCCTGGAGTTCTGTACATAAACCAATCATTACCATTTACCAATTTTTTTCTAAATCCAGAGCTGGCTTTGCCACTGAAGTCTTGCAGGGCTTTATAGCTGGTTCTAATGCTATCTAAATTCCTCCTCCCATCCTTAGCTTTGGGAATCTACCCAAATGTGATGACTGCAACAGTGAAACACAAAGAACATAGTACAGTTGTGTACACTTGCCATAAATGTAGATGTTCGAGTGTATTCACTGTTGCAGTCCTGGTTACCCTCCCTCCAGCCCCCTGACTTCTTTTGGCTATACCTCTACTCTCCTTTACTTTGCTTAAAAGCTTTTTGGTGTATTTGCTTTTTTGTTGGAGGTGTAACCTTGTATATTTATATTTAATTGCTTCCCATTAGGGGGGCACCTGACATCTGGGGCAAGAAAAACTGATGTAATGGCATTGGCTGCATACTTTATACCCCTGACTACCTGACATCATGGAAGATGAGACAGCAACCGATGCAGGACCCAAGACTTTGATAATCAGGCCAGCTGAGGGCTACTGCAAGCAGATAACCCAAATGTGATGACTGCAAAAGTGAATACACTTGAACATCTACATTTACGGTAAGTGTACAAACTGTACTTTATAAGAGATCTGGGAACACAGGTTAACAGCAGCCTCTCTTTTGACCACTACATTGCCACTGTGGTCAGAAATTCCTTCTCTGTGGCACATCTCATTACTAAGGGTTTTGCATCCAGGAAGAAAGAGGTCATTGTCTCCCTCTACTCTTCCCTCATTAGGCCAGTCATTGAGTACAATGCCCCATTTAGCATGTACCTGCAACAAATGGAGGGGCCACAAATATACCTCACAAGGAGGATCCTAGGCCTTAAATACTTGTCCTATATGGACAGACAAAAAAAACTCCAACTATTCTCTGTCTCATGTCGCCTACTTAGAGGCAATCTCTTCTTGACATAAAACCCATGTCTGATCCAGCTCTGTTAGAAATGCTACATCTAAAGAAATCTCAATCCCTCCGCACCACACGATCCAGTGACCTCAACCTCATTACCACAATCAACAGAATGTGCTGGAAGGACAGGTTCATAACCCAGAGACTGCCCTTGCTATGGAATAGACTTTCTATATATATATATATATATATATATATATATATATATATATATATATATATATATATTTTTTTTTTTTTTTTAATTTGCTTTGTGACCTTGAATAAACTACCTGCAAAATGAATAAAAGTTATGCTTTCAGTTACTTCTGGGTCCAGTCTCTACACAGTAAAGCAGTATATTAGCTGTCACATTTCTAGCTACAAAGCTAATCATGATCAAGAAATCAGCATTCACCAAATACCAACTTTGTCAAAATTAGTTTGGCAAAAGGGACTTCCCCCAATAAAACTGACAGATGTCATAGTCTTTCAAGGTAAAAGGTATAGTCTCTGGTTGCTTCTGATAAGACTGTTGAAAATGATGTATTTGTTATAGTTCAATTTACAAGTTAAGAAAAAAGTAGATTGAAGAGTAGTTCATTTGACCTGCATTAGATATTTGTTGATAAAGATAGAAAAATGAAGGAAAAACTTGGTAATTGGGGCTTTTTTCTGTGACACGCACTGACATTGGGAAAAACTTATTAAGGTCCTTCATTGGAAGCAAACATGGTGACTGAGAGGCCTACAATTACCAATTTGTAAGAGTAGGGAATTTATCAACTCTGGAGACCTGATCAAATGTGTATGATAGATGGCTCAGTTTTTTTTGCCATACATTTGCACAACATGCTAAAGCATAGTTATATTCTAAGACCCAGTTGCATTTTTGCCATATGAAGCAATGGTTAAATATGTTATTCCACACAGTGAACCTTACTTACATTCTACATGTGAATAACTACTACTTTTCAATTACAGCCATATGCATTTTATATGCTTAGCTAGATCTCATTAGTTATGGCTGGCTCTTTGCTGGAGCAATTATCAAGCTAATAACTCTAATTAACCTGCTCAGAGTCAATCAGTACAGAAATGGATGGTACTGGATTCAAACTTATTCAGAAGGATATGCTAAATGGATTTACAGACTCTTACAAAAATTCTAGATTACTTTTGAGGCTGTGCCAGAATAGCACCTAAAAACCTAAAGTCTAAACTAATGTATCTTGCTCGTCTCAAGTTTTTTTTTTTTTCAAACAAATGTTGTAAGACTATTTGTAGACCAAATGACAGAGCTGGATAGACAACTAATTGAATGCTGAGTTGTGTTATCACTTACCTCTTAGTTTATAGTCATTTGAATGACCATTTTACAGTTTGTAAATGTATGCTATGATATGATGTGAGTGCAGGATGCAACAAGTCTTTGGCACTGTTCAGATTCATCTGGATGATGAACTATGATATGCTATGATATGCTATGCTATGCTATGCTATGATATGATATGATATGATATGATATGAGTGCAGGATACAAGTCTTTGACACTGTTCACATTCAGCTGGATGCAGAACTACTGTTTCAACTTATAAATTTAATATTCTGCAGTTTCATGAGTTAAATAATATTTGCTTATTCTAGTTTTCTATGTATGATATAATTGTTTGTGAGATGTAATGCTCTGAGTTGTTCTCGTGTCATTAAATCACAGTCCTAAATTTTATCTGTTACTCTAAGTCAAGGAATTTCATCTAGGGGCTTTTCATTTTATATTCAAGATCTAGAAATGTTTAATAGACTTAAATGTGAGTTTCCCTTAGTTTAAGTGCTGTATTTGCTAGAGGAGCTAGGTTACTGTTATAAACCATGAATGTCACCTGGACTGACCATACTATAACTTTGATCATGTCGGTAGCATTTGAGGGAGTGATTTGCTGGTCTGCGGCTGGGTGAAGAGTATGTTGTTTGGATTTGATGATTTTTGGTGAAGTATTATATCGTTGCAAGATACTGTGAATTGTTGCTATGAGACCAATGTGGTTAGAAAGGAAAGGATGTCCTTAAATGGTATGATGTATATAGAACTGGTGAGGAGTTGTTTTACTGCCAACTGGGCAGTTGATATCTACCACTTTGTCTACAATGTAAGAGATGTGGGGGTTTCTGTGACATCCCAGCACTGGCCTAGTAATCAAAGAGCCTCAGTCTTCACCGCTGGCAATAGTGGAGGACATACACACTGGAAGGATGACAAATATGCACACAGTAAAGTGCAATTTCCCTTAAGAGCACACAGAGACCACAGTCAGTCTGGGACTGGTTTCTACCTCTTTCTCCAGATCCCCAATAAGACTCTTCACTGGCACAGCTACATGGTTGAGATCTCAGTTGAGTGGCAAGCCAAGACTTCCAGCACCCTCTCTGTCCAACCACTGCTTCATGTCCCTGCCCAAGTAGCTGACACACACACTCACTTTGAAGTTTGATTTATACACACACACACACACACACACACACACACACACACACACACACACACACACACACACACACACACATGGGAAAGGCTGGCACAGGTTTACTAGCTATGCCACCTTCTGCCCAAACTATAAGGTAGTTTTCATTGCCACCAGCCACTACTTATCAGCTACCTTAAGGCCCTTAGCAAAGGGTGTCCATTCTTACTGTGCAATGTTATTACTAATCCAAATGGTAGTTTGACCAAGAGCAAGGCTATAAGGAGGGGTATGCATAGTATCACCAAATGGATATGCAAGTACTCTTAACAGCTTAAATATCTCAGACAGACCAGCCACAACTGAAAGGTTTAAATATATTTAATAATAAATAATAAAAGAACCAGACAATACTAAATATGTATTCACAGTGATTTCAGGGTTCCTCACAGGAAATACTTAAAACAACATTGCAGGACAGTCTCAAATAAATACAGAAAACATCTAAACTAATCTTTACTATATTCCTTACTGAATCTAAAAGAAATTACTGTACCCTAGTTAAATTACTTATAGAGCCAGGCAAGACAGGTGTGGTGAGTGGGTTTTTCCAGCTGATGCTGCCAGAGCAAAGACAAAATACAAAATACCCTGTTTCTCTCTGTCAGAGAGTTCTTAAATTAATATCAAGTATTACTGCTGGGTTAGCTTGGATGACATCACTTTTTGCCACCAGACTTTAGTTCCCAAGCTAGACCCTCATTGTCAGAAACTACCCACATTTAACATGTCTCTTTGAAAATACATAGCCTTCAGATGTTTGCAACTGCTAGAAGACATAAAACACAATAAACCACTTACAAAGCAACACAAGAGAGTCCCCTAGTGTAGGCATCCTGTCTGCTGTTAACTGAAACTGAAAGATAGCTTTTATAGCACAGTCGTAAAACATTTAATTTCAACTATTTTCTTGAAGTTTTGAAAGTTAATCCTCTATGTTCTAGTTTCCAGTATTAAAACATATACATTTACACAATTACAATAGTTTGTATACATTTCTGTTCTAAGCCATCAGGGCATGCTGTGGTTACATTTTAGTTCAGTACATAACATACAGTTCTAACACAGTTGTAGCACAAGCATCTTACATGAAGCATGTAGGCATTCACAAATGACACATAACCACTTACAAAATTCCAGATAGCTAAGTTGATAGTATCTCCTTCTGCTACATTTTTATAAAATCATATAATATTCACAAATGACATAGAATTATTTACAAAATTCCAGCTAGCTGGGCTGGCAGTATTTATCTTTGTCACACTTCTTCCCTCAAAAAAACTCAAGCTAGTTTTTCAAGTGACCCTTGGGAAACACTGTTTGAGAGGGTGAGTCTATCTGGGAATACCTTACTCCATTCTCTGTCTTGAGATTCCAGTTGCCTTGGAATTGCTGACCCCAATACAGTACTGCACTGTCCCATCACATGCTTGCAACCCTAGGCTCCACAGTAGTAATTTGGGATTTGGCTGGATGGCTCCCTGTAGCCATATATTCCCCTCAGACTCCTCCTGCTTTGTACTGCAAATACTTAGCACCAGGGCCTCGCTATCATGGTAAGGTTTCATAATGTTAACATGGTACAATTTATGTACCTGGCTCCTGTCTAGCAGTTCTACCATGTATTTAACATCACTGACTTTCCTCTCTACTTTGAAGGGTCCCCCCGAATCTGCCTGTTGTGTCTGACAGGAATGAGAACCATTATCTGCTGCCCCACAGCATAGTCTCTAACTCGAGCATTCCTGTCATATGAGATCTTTTTCTGCTCTTGGGCTTCTTCCAGGTTCTCCTGTGCCAAGCCCATACGTTTCCTAAACCTTGTCCTGAGGTTTAGGACATATACCACAACAGACTCCTTGTGGGATTCCCACTCATCTCGAATCAAATCTAGAGGTCCCCTCATCCTATGCCCATACAGCAACTCAAAGGGTGAAAAACCTGTGGATTCCTGGGGCACCTCTCTGTAAGCAAACAGTAGATGGGGCACATATCTGTCCCACTCTCAATTGAACTAGTCTGCAAATGCCCATAGCATGGCCTTAAGTGTACAATTTAACCTCTTAACAAAACCATTATTCTGGGGATGGCAGGGGGGTGGGCTTTAGGTGCTTCACCCCACAGTGCTTCCTCAGACAAGCCAGCAGGTCTGATGTGAAATTGGCACCTCTGTCAGTCAGTATTTCTTTTTTGAAACATACCCTGCTGAAAATCTCTAACAAGGCATTTGCTACCTTTTCTGCCTCAATGGAGGATAGGGCCACCACTTCAGGGTATCTAGTAGCATAATCTACCACCACTAGGATATACATTTTCCACAATATCCATAGCTACTCTCTGAAATGGCTGCTCAATCACAGGCAAAGGCATCAAAGGAGCTTTCACCTTGCCTCCAGTCTTGCCTGCCTTTCGGCACTGCTCACAAGTTCTGCAGTACCCTGTTACATCTCTGGAAATCCCAGGCCAGTAAACGTTCTACATAATACATCTCTTTGTACATTTTATGCCCGTATGACCTGCAAAGGGAATGTCATAGGCTATGGCTAGAAGTGCCAGATGGTAGGCTCTGGGCACTACCAACTGCTGTATTGTCTCACCCTCTAGCCCTCCCTCAGGGGTCCATTCTCTGTACATTAACCCATTTTCCCAGTATACAGATTCCCCCTTCCCTTGAGAATCAGGTGCCTCCCTAACTACCTCCCATATAGGATGTTCTTCGTGTTTCACTGTTGCAGTCATCTCACTTGGGTTATCTGCCTGCGGGTAGCCCTCAGTCTTATTTGCCTACAGGTAGCCCTCAGTCGTCCCAAATACCAGAGACTTAGTATTTCTGTGTCGGTTGCTGTCACTCCAGGACTGACATCAGGTCATCAGGGGTATAAAAACAGGCAGCCGACGCTATTACATCAGTCTTTCTTGCTGAGGAGCCTGAAGCAGAAGCAGTTTGCATGAGTGCCGGTCGCCCACTACCTGAGTTTTCATTTCTGAACTGAATCATCCTAAAGTCTTTTAGCTAAGTACCCCGTTTGGGATCCCTTTTTCTTGCTCTAACCGATGCCAGAAAAAGTTAACAATTGTCTCACCTGTGGAAAGCAAATACCACATCGCAATTTCTATTCTTACTGCATCACCTGTTTAAGCCCAGACCACGACGTACCTCGCTTTCAGTTTTGTGCCTTGTCCAACACCCATATTATTCATTGTTGGGCCCTTATTGTCACTAAATACTTTCGTTCTCGATCTAAGTATTCAGAGATGGCTTCGGTAAGCCATCTGACTACTGATCTTCTGAAAAAATGTAAGGATAAAGACAGAGACAGACCGCACAGGTCCAAAACTGTCGACAACGCTTCTGTTAAGCTAGTCGCCAGTTCACAGGTACTCAGTGAGGTGCTTTTGCAGACCCTGATGCCCACCTCAATGGATTTGCAGGCCTCTACCAAGACCCATTCGGAGTCCAGTATGCTGCGAGGCACTTCTTCGACTACGGAACCTGTGGATGTCTCTACCTTGGATGGGTCTGGAGCCACTGAGTAAGCACCAGCTTCTGAGGAACTTCTTCGCACTACCGATATTCGACACAAATCAACGACTTCTTTTGCATCTTCAGTTCTGTCTAAAACTAGAGTTTCTAAGGCCAAGAGTACAAGCTATGCCTAAAAAAACAATGACCCATTCTCAAGCACTTGCTTCCTTGCCAGAACATCAAATGCTTAAAATGACAGAAGACCTTATTATTCTAATTAAGGGAAGCCAGCCTTCCACTGCTAAGAGAACAAGAGACCTATCCCCAGCAGCTTTAACAGACCAAGAGTCCGACGACTATGAGGTATCTGATTATGAAGACATGCCTTTATCTACTTATGAGGATTTAGATGTAGAGGAATCCATTCCCTCTGCATCTTCTCCAGAGGATTTTTCTTTTGGTGAAGCCTTAGATACTTTTAAGAGAGCATTTTCACTGGGAATGCCAAGACTATCCTCAGTCCAAAAAGAGACTCAGAGAATTTCTAGATTTGCCACAATATAGGCCTTTAGCCGTACCCCCAGTCCTGGATGTTGTGGATGATGTCTTTATGGAATCCAGTCTAACTCCTGATACTTTACCCCTGCTCCTAGGAAACCAGACAGGTACTACAGAGTTCCTGATTCTCACAAATTTCTTTTCAAAAATCCTACTGCTGACCCAGAGGTCATCTCCCAGGGACCTAAAGGTATCAAAGCAACTACAGCTAAGAATCCCACCCCTTTGGACAGGGATTCCAGAGCTTTAGACAGATGGAGTAAAAAAGTATACACCTCTGCAACTCTCGCCATTATGGCTTTGAATTGCCAGTTACACATGCTAAAGTACCAACAACATATCATGGAACTTAGTAAGCAAAAATTAGCTACTTTTACAGACTGTGCAGAAAATAAAAAATTACAAGAGGTTACGCATTCTGCAAGCCAAGTCAGCAAGCATACTTTACAATGTAGCATTGACGCCCTAGGAGCATCTTGCAGGGCAGCAGTCACTGATTCTGTACTGAGAAGGCATGCTTGGCTTAAGAAGCAAACCTTGCCAAACCATGTCAAATCAAAATTACTAGACGCTCCTTTGAACAAGGACAATCTGTTTGTCCTTTCCAGCCCCCTCAAGGCCATCTCAAACTAGACCCAGGGGAAACAGACCCCCCCCCCCAGACTACAGTCTCAGGGAATGCAGAGATCTAAGCAATGGTGTCAAAAACAGGGAGTGGTAAGCCACCCCCTTACGGAAAAAAATCACAATGACTTCTCAACTCCACTCCCCACCTCTGCCTAACTGCTCATGCCCCTAGGAGGAAAACTTGCCCATCATGCAAAAAACTGGACTTACATCACCAAAGACCGATGGGTCCTCAACATTGTATCCCAGGGGTACAGATTTTACTTCCACTCACTGCCAACCCCAAAAGGTTTCCCAGACCTTCCTCCAAAGCAGTGGGCAGAGGCACAAAACCAAGTTCAATCCCTACTCTCCATAAGGGCAATTCAACCTGTTGCTGCAGAACAGATAGGTCAAGGGTTCTATTCCAGGCTTTTCCTGGTACCCAGAAAAGAGGGCACTTGACGCCCAATCCTAGATCTTTCCATTCTAAACACCTTCCTGGTGGTACCAAAATTCAAAATTCTCACCCTTCAGCAGCTTCTTCCTATGCTGGCCAAAGATGCCTGGTTAGCCACCCTAGACCTAAAAGAAGCCTATCTGCACATCCCTATCAGGGATTAATGTAGGAAATACCTACGCTTCAGGGCAGGATCTATGCATTATCAGTTCTCTGCACTTCCCTTTGGCTTATCCACTGCTCCCAGAGTATTCACAAAATGTCTGGCTCTAGCCATTGCCTACTGCAGACAGAGAAAGATTCAAATGTACCCGTACTTGGACGACTGCCTGATTCAGGCAGACAGGAAATGCTGTTGCAGCACTTGACATTTATAAAAAACCTTCTAACCACCCTGGGGTACACTATCAATGAAAAAAAATCAAAACTAGTCCCCAGCCAAAAGATATTATTCCTGGGAGCAAGCTTGGACACAGCATCCCAGATTGCACTCCTTACTCCAGAAAAATAAGCCTATCTGACAGGCTACTTCACTCAAATGGCCACCACATCCCAGCTATCCACAAGGAAAATCCTGCAGGCCCTAGGGTTCATGGTCTATTGCACCCTACTAATTCCATTTGCCAGACTGTATATGAGGAAACTTCAGTGGCACTTAAAAAGTCTTTGGTGCCAACTTTCTCAGGACCTGGAAACTGTCATTCCTATCATACCTTGTCTAAGGACAGAGTTTCTTTGGTGGGCAACAGCATGCAACCACAACAAGGGACTTCCCTTTACTCAGCTCCATGCCACCCAGATCCTAACCACAGATGCATCAGACTATGCTTGGGGGCACACCTGGACGACAAGTGCATTCAGGGCCACTGGAGCCCAAATCAAATTCTTCTGCAGATCAGCCAAAAAGAGATGCTAGCTGTTCAGCATGCTCTAACAGCTTTCAGATCCCTACTCTCACCAGGACTCCTGCTAAAAAAAACAGACAACACCACATTTATGTGGCACATTAACAAGCAGGGAGGAACCCACTCTTACCCACTCTGCAGGCTAGCCATGGCCCTGTGGAACACGGCATTGGACATGCAGGTCCAACTGCAAGCTCAATTTCTGCCAGGCAAACAAAACTCACTGGCAGATGACTTAAGCAAATATCTCCTTGACCCACATGAGTGGCAATTAGAGCCCAGCACCTTCAGCCTTCTGATTCAGAAATGGGGGACCCCAGAGGTGGATCTCTTTGCCTCCCCTGCAATCACCAGCTCAGCAAATTCTGCACCAGGATACCTCATAGCTGGGCCTGGAAAGTGGATACCCTATCCTCCCTGTGGGTAAATCTCTCAATCTATGCATTTCCCCCTCTGACCCTTCTCTCAAGAATATTGCTCAAGATAAGACAGGACAGATCAAGGGCAATCCTGATTGCCCCAAACTGGCCACACCAGCACTGGTACCCACTACTGCGCAGCCTGTCACTGGTGCCTCCCTGGCACCTACCCCAGAGCCTAACCCTCCTAACTCAGCAGGGGGGACAGATCTTGCATCCACAACTGCAAACCCTGAATCTTGCAGCCTGGCTTATTCCTTGAGTTTCCCCCCCAGTGACCAGCCTAAGCAAGCAGGTGCAAGATGTCATTCTTGAAGCCAGACGACCCAGTACAAGGAAATCCTATGCTGATAAATGAAAAAGGTATTGCTCCTAGATTCAATCTAAAGGAGAGGACACAACTTTGCCCTCCTTTCCTCTAATCCTGGATTACTTAGCAGCTCTACTCCACAAAGGCCTTTCCTTCTCCTCCATTAAGATCCATGCCTCTGCCATCTCAGCTCATTACAACACTGAGCCACCCTCTTCTCTCTCTGTCTCATCAAACAGTTCCTGAGAGGGGCAAACAACTTAAGGCCACCAAGGAGAGCACACACCCCTGCTTGGAACCTTAACTTTGTACAGGAAAAGCTCACGCTACCCCCTTTTGAGCCTGCAGTGTCAGCAGAGTTAAAATTCTTCTCTTGGAAAATAGCATTGCTTCTGGCCATCACTTCAGCTAGAAGAGTGTCTGAGCTACAAGCACTGATGGCTGCAGAACCCTTCATTATTTTTCATGCTGACAGGGTCTCCTTCAGGATTAATTCTTCCTTTATGCCTAAAGTGGTGTCCAGTGTGGCTCTCAACCAATCTATCTATTTTCCAGCCTTCTTCCCTAATCCTCAGAATAAAGGAGAAAGGATCCTGCACTCCTTGGATGTGCATGGACAGCTCAGATTCTACCTGAATAGGACTAAGCCCATCAGGAAATCTGACCAGTTATTGCTCAGCTTTGCACCAGGGGCAGAGGGCAAGGCCATTTCAAAACAGACAATTTCCATATGGATAGCACAATGTATCCATTTCTGCTACAAACACCATGGGAAACCAATCCCTCAGGGGGTTAGAACACATTCCACTAGGGCAACTTCTACTTCTACAGCATTTCTCAGGGGAGTCCCTACCAGGGACATTCTGGAGGCTGCTATCTGGAGTTCTGTACACACATTCACCAAGCATTACCACCTGCCTATATTTTCCAAATCCAGGGTTGGTTTTGCAACTGCAGTCATGCAGGGCACACTAGCCAGCCCAAATATTTCTTGACTGTCTCCATCCTTTCTTCAGCTTTGGGAATCAACCCAAGTGTAATGACTGCAACAGTGAAACATGAAGAACATAGTACAGTTGTGTACACTTACCATAAATGTAGATGTTCAAATGTATTCACTGTTGCAGTCCTGGTTTCCCTTCCTCCAGCTCCCCCCCCCCCCATCTCTCTCTCTCTCTCTCTCTCTCTCTCTCTCTCTCCTCTCTGTGTACATTACTCACCCCTTGCAGGGGTAATGGTATTGGTATTTACTTTTTACTGGTGTTGATTTTCCCACCATAGCTTAGCTCCCTATTGGGGGGGTCCAGACTTTTGGAGGAAGAAAAACTGATGTAATGGCGTTGGCTGCCTGTTTTTATACCCCTGATGATCTGACGTCAGTCCTGGAGTGACAGCAACTGACGCAGAAATACTAAGTCTCTGGTATTCAGGCTGACTGAGGGCTACCTACAGGCAGATAAGACTGAGGGCTACCTACAGGCAGATAACCCAAGTGAGATGACTGCAACAGTGAATACACTTCAACATCTACATTTATGGTAAGTGTACACAACTGTACTGTCTGAGAGCTGAGCCTGTCTCAACTCTGCCTTGGTAACCCTTCCCAGGTCCTCTTACACAGGAAGCCTGGTAGTCTCTGACAGCAGTGCCTCACTGTCAGCCTGGGTACTACTACTCACCTCTGCCCTTGCAGTAACTCTGTCCAAGGGAACATCAGTACCTACAAGCAGCTGTGGTTCACCTTCAATCTCACTGCTACAGGGTAGCTCCCTCCCTGAAGAAACTACCTCACCAGTCCTGGCTGCAAGTGTGTGGTCTGTCTGGATCTCCCCCAGGTTACCAGACCCACATGCTTTTCTCCAAGCCTAAATGCATGTAACTGCATGCACACAAGGTACTGCATTATCAAAATTGTTCCCTATCAGGACATCTGCAGTGATATCCTCAAGCACACCTACTTGCTGGCTTCCTTTTCCACTCTCCCAGTCAAAATGAATCCTAGCCAAAGTTATTTGGAGTGGGGTCCTTCGTAAAGCTCTGACTGGAGTAGACTGCTCAAGCAAGTAGTGCTTCTCTTTAACCATTGGAGGCTTCACAGTGGTTAGGTCAGAGGCTATGTCTCTCTTAGCAGTGGCCTGTTGCCTATTTACTTCTTCTTCGTCTTCTTCTTTCGGCTTTTTCCGGTTAGAGGTCACCACAGTGGATCATCTGTCCACTCATGATTGGCAGTGGAGTTTTATGGTGTCGAGTTGCCAGCCAGGTGCCCAACCTTCCACAGAAAGCACACACTCACACCTAGGGCCCATTTAGAGTGTCCAATCCACCTACTGCATGTCTTTGAGATGTGAAAGGAAACCGGAGCACCCAGAGGAAACCCACGCGCCCACAGGGAGGACATGCAGACTCCGCACAGAAGGCACCCCAGCCGAGACTTGAGCCGGAAAACCTCTTGCTGTGAGGTGACAACGCTAACTGCTGCACCACCGTGGCTGCCCTCCTGTTGCCCATTTACTCAGATAAGATATAAAATATTGTGGTAGTTTAAAACCATTATTGTCTTGAGACAGCCTACAGCTGTCATTCTGTCATTCTCACTTACTGGTTCTCCCATCTTTTGTCCCCCACCTTGCCTCCATGGACATCTATATGCTACATGCCCCAACTGGTTGCATTTAAATTTTTAATCCTTGCACCTGGATGTGTACCTGGACTAGTGACTTTCCCTACTACTGGTGGACTGCGTTGGCAAGGTCTAGGCTGCCCACCATGGGTTCCCTTAGACCCATGAATAGCACTGGGTATCCCTTTCCAGTGCAGTGATGCCCTACATGCTAGGTATAGTTCTCCCTTTTACCCAACTCATCTGCAGTATTGCATTTCCTATCAGCTAACCAGATTCTCATGTTCTCAGGCAAAGTATTAAGAGCTTGTTCCCTCACCAAAAGGTCTGCCAGCCCTTCAAAAGTGGTGACCTGACACCCACTCACCCATCTATGAAAATAAATGCTTAACTCAGCAATATATTCACACAGACACTTTCATCTACCTTGTGTCTATGCTCATGAACCTTTTTCCTATAAGCTTCAGGTGTTCACTTAAAACACTCTAAAATACAAATTTTAACAATATTATAGTTTAAGCAGTCAGTATCAGACAATTTAGAAATAGGAGTTACAGCTTTACCATGGAGTAAGGGGGTCAGCAACCATACCCAGACCCCTTGGTCAACATTATACTGTTTACATACCCCTTCAAACGGGTCCCCTTCGAATGGTTGACATTTCACAATGTCGACATTCATATGGCCGAGACCATATGATCGACATTTGAAATGTCGACTATGGGGAACCGGCATCTCCCTTAAGTGCAGAATGGAAAGATTTCCACTTCTGCATTGTAGTGTGATCTTGGAGTTGGTATATTTAAGTTCCAGTGGGTGTGGGGGGTGGACCCCCTCATGGGGGGGTGCAGGGAGGCAAACCCCCCCTGCTAGCAGCATTAAGGTAATTTTTTTTGTTTTTATCTTCTACTTTTATGGTCGACATTTAAAATGTCGATCATATGGTCTCAGCTATATGAATTTCGACATTGTGAAATGTCGACCATATCAAGTAGACCCCTTCAAACATATGAATGAAACTGTCAAAATTATCACCCTCTATAAATTGTGAAAGAAATTTACTGACCTTTGTTGCTTCTGAGGTTCATTTACTCCCTTCCCCATTACCTCCATGACCCTGGTGAAGAGTCAGTGTCTCCTTTCCATGTTCCCTCTGCCTGTCATTTCCTCAGCTTCCAGACGTCTGTCTCTCTGCTGATTCTAGTGCCATCTGTTTCTCCTTTTCTTCATAATCCAAATGGTGCAGTCTCTCTGCTGATTCTAGTTCTGTTTGGCCTCCAGTTCAAGTTTCTTTAACTCCAGATGGATTTTTAAGTCCTCTGTGGAAAGGTTGAACTGTATGTTTTCTGAAAGTTGTATATCTCCAAGGCCAGTCTGATTGTCCTCCTGGTTGCTGGTCTGTGATGCAGCTGTGACTAGGGATGGAATCATCTCTGCTTTACTCAGGTTGGCATGCACCAGTCCTTTAGCATGGCACATCTCAGCCAACTGGCTCCCTGGCAGCTTGCCATACTCCTCTGCTGACATGCTTGCCTGCTCTCCCTGACTAACAAAGCTAACAAAAAATAAAAAATAAAGTAATTGTGATATGAAAGTCTGAATGTTCACTGAGTGGCTCATTGAACGTACAAGCACCTTCACTGATCACTGTTCACAGGCTACAGGAATTCAATACCCACACCACTGAATATTAATATGTTGATATTCCACTACTACAAGTCAGTTAATATGTGATGTGGATATCCCACCACTGCCAACCAATTAATATGTGATGTCCCAGCACTGGCCCAGTAATCAAGGAGCCTCAGTCCTCACCACTGGCAAACAGTGGGGGACATACATACTGGGAGGATGACAAGTACACACACAGTAAAGTGCAATTTTCCTTCAGAGCACACAGAGACCACGGGCAGCCTAGGGCTGGTTTCTACCACTTTCTCCAGATCCCCAATAAGATTCTCCACTGGAACACCTGCAGGGTTGAGATCTCAGTTGAGCGGCCAAGCCAAGACCTCCAGCACCCTCTCTGTCCAACCACTGCTTTGTGTCCCTGCTCAAGTAGCTCACACACACACACACACACACACACACACACACACACACACACACACACACACACACACACACACACACACACACCCCTGGGAAAGGCTGGCATAGGTTTACTAGCTATGCCCCCTTCTGCCCAGACTATAAGGTAGTTTTCATTGCCATCAGCCACTACTTATCAGCTACTTTAAGGCCCTTAGCAAATAGTATCCAGTCTTACTGTGCAATGCTACTATTAATCCAAATGGTAGTTTGATAAGGAACAAGGCTATTAGGAGTGGCCTGTACAGTGTCATCAAATAGATGTGGAAGTACTCTAGGAGTTTAAACATCTCTAGATAGATCAGCCACAATTAAAAGGTTTAAATATATTCAGTAATAAATAATAAAAGAGCAAGACAATACTAAATATGTATTCACAGTGATTTCAGAGTTCAGCATCGCAAGAAATATTTAAAACAACATTGCAGGATAGTCTTAAATAAATACAGAAAACATCTAAACTAATATTTACTATATTCCTTATGGAATCCAAAAGAAATTACTGTACCCTAGTTAACTTACTTACAGAGCCAGGCAAGACAGATGTGGTGAGTTGGTTTTCCCAGCTGATGATGCCAGGTCAAAGACAAAATACAAAATGCCCTGTTTCTCTCTCTCTCTCTCTCTCTCTCTCTCTCTCTCTCAGAGAGTTCTTAAATTAATATCAAATACTACTGCTGGGTTAGCTTGGATGACACCACTTTTTGTCACCTGATTTTATTTCCCAAGCTAAGCCCCCATTGTCAGAAACTACCCACATTTAACATCCCTCTGTGAAAACACATAGCCTTCAGATGTTTGCAACTACTAGAGGACATAAAACAGTAAAACACTTATGGAGAGTCCCCTAGTGTAGACACCCTGTCTCCTGTTGACTAAAACTGAAAAATAACTTTTATAGCACAATCATAAAACAATTTAATTTCAACTATTTTCTTGAAGATTTGCAAGTTAACCCTCTATGTTCTAGTTTCCACTGTTAAAACATACATATTTAGACAATTACAGTAGTCTACATACATTTCTGTTCTAAGCTAGAAGGGCATGCTGTGGTTACATTTTATCTCAGTACACAACATGCAGTTCTAACACAGTTGTAGCACAAGCATTTTACATGAAGCATTTTGGCATTCACAAATGACACAATACCACTTACAAAACAAATTCCAGATAGCTGGGCTGGTAGTATCTCCTTCTGTTACATTTCTATAAAAATCGTATTAATATTCGCAAATGACATAGAATTATTTACAAAATTCCAGCTAGCTGGGCTGGCAGTATTTCCTTTTGTCACAGTTTCTACAACTGAACTGCAGGGAAATAAACATTATTGTTAAAGAGGGAATTGTCATGGTATAAACAGCTTCCCTATTGTAGGGTGAATTTAATGAGATTTATTTATGTATGTAATTTTATATATATATATATATATATATATATATATATATATATATATATATATATATATATATATATATATATATAAACAGAGACAGAGAGAGAGAATAATTGACTAAGATCCTTGGAGCTGAAACTACTCATTCTTATATATTTATATGTAGAAGAATACAATTGTGTTTTTCATGACAATGGAAGCCAGTCAGCACATCATATTTATTTATGTAAGAATAATAAGAAGTTTTACACATGGTAAAGAGTGAGCATGATTTCGTGATTGATCATCTCTTGACCAACTTCCTTTTCACCTGGTTGCAGCTGAAAGTTCCAGAAGTATATGTTTGTAAAAGGCCAAGTAGTGAAGTGCCAGTTAATGATTAACATTTGAGAGATTAGGTACTGGTGCAAAACTGTGTCTGTACAGGAAAGATCCCTAAAGTGGATGTCATGTGCAGGGTTGTTAAATGGGGGCCAGCAGGTTACAACTACACTGGTGGCTGGCTGTTGATTGGTCACTTTAGGATTTAAATGGAACTATCAGTACTAGATTAATAACAAATTCAAGAGGCATTCAAGGGGCTCAACTGTTTATATCCGTAGTACTAGCAACTGAGGCTAGTGGAGAGAATTTAGCCTTTTTTGATTAGGAGGTATTATTTAATTTAGTCCTGATAAGGGATGGTAGCATATTTGTCATGGTTATGTCACTCTTCTTTTTTCCAACTGCCCGTAATAGGGATCAGCAGGGGGTGAGTAAGGCTGAGTTAGTGACATAAATGATGTAGTATAAATGAGATGAATGTTTGACTTTTGCTAAGGGATGGAGTTAGTGGCAATATGCACTTAGTCTCAGAGTAGTAGATGTTATGATTGAGAGCCACTGGGAAGATAAATTAGTAAAATGGTTCTATTGTTATAATAAGATCCAGCACAGGCACTTTGACTGCAAGTTGGATATTAAAAGCATAGCACTAAATGTCATGGCTGAATATTGCTGCCCTACATTGTGCTCCTTTAAAGAATGTTGAAATTGAAATTTAATTCATGTATCTCAAATTCTAAGCCCTAAGAAAAGTTATGTTTAAGGTAATACAATTTCAGATTAATAACATGTGAAGGAAAAAATGAAACTGAGAAACAGAAGTTTAAAATCATTGAAGATTTGTAATGAGTAGAAGGTTATAATAAGATGAGAGACCTCAGCACACCGATTGACAGTAACCTCACCTTTGACCACCATGTCTCCACAGTGGTAAGAAGGGCATTCTGTATTGCTCATCTCATAAGAAAGGGCATTGCCTCTAAAAAAAGTTATAACCTCCCTGTACTCTTCCCTCATCAGGCCAAACACCTGCAGCAACTAGAGAAACCACAAAGTGTTCCTCACAAGGAAAATTCAAGTTCTTCAGCGTCTGTCCTACGTTGATCATCTGAAATCAATGTCACTTCATTCTGTTTCATACAGACTACTCAGAGGTGATATCTGCCTTGCATTTAAGGCAATCTCTGACCCTATGTTATTGTAGGTGCTGCATATCCGCAAATCAAATGGTACATGGGTTACTCATTCTAAAGACCTTAACCTGGTATGTTGCATTAATAGAACTTGCTGGAGGAACAGATTTGTCTCCCAGGGGTTACCACACCTTTGGAACAGACTCCTACTTCATGTCACACAGTGTTTCTCATTGGCCCTCTTCAAATGCAATCTGGATGATTGGATGGGTAACCATAGATTCACCCCAGGGGTTCCCTTCCACCTGTGTCCCTCTTGGACATGAGCACTAGGTGCTTATCATGGTATTAAGGTTAGAACTTGGCTAGGCTTGCAAGTGCCCTAGGGCCATTAGCCTAGTAACTTCCTAAGATCCTGTGATCCTATAATTTTTTAATGTATCAAATTTGATGCTTTTTGTTAGAGTGTGCTTGCTGTCAGTTTGAGTGGGAGGAGATTAAGCATTCGTTATATAAAATATGATTGTATAACTAGGTTTAATTTCATTTGAGAAAAGTAAATCAATATTTAAATATTGATGGGGGAATGCACTGGTCCTCTCATGTTCTTGTACTGTTTAAGTACAATGAATATGAGACTAGAGTGCAAGTGTATGCATTGTCATAATGGAATGAAGGTATAAACAAGGTGGTCATTAAAACAATTGGGACATACTATTTCAACAGGATATTACTTCCATACAGTGTAAGCCAAAATTCTCAGCTTCTTTTGGGATAAGGGATGAAGATATATGCAAGAACCTTCCCACCCTACAACTGATTTTCCAAAATGACTTTAGTACATCAGAATATCTGGTAAAATGGTAACATTGCCACACAGGTGTGCAACATTGTGGATAGTGCTACACAGACACATGCATCTGTGTTCTCAGTGCTAGTTAAATCTCCAGCAGTGTGGTTACTGCCACAGAGACTTGTACTGTAGAACAGTCAGTACACAAAGGCATCCAGCTCTGTGCTCAGTGCTACACAGTTATATGAAGTACTGTGGTCAGTGCCTCATAGATAGAACAGTACTGTGCACAGTGCCACACAGGTGATGCAGCTCTGTACTTAGTGCTAATTAAATCTCCAGCACTATGGTCAGTGCATCAGAGGCATGTGCAGCATTACAGTCGGTACACAAAGACATCCAACTCAGTGACCAGTACTACACAGACTTGTAAAACGCCATAGTCAATGCCACATAAATATGTACAGAACTGTAGCTAGTATACATTTATTTATTTATTTTATATTTGATTATTGGGGTAGTCCGACTGGGCTGTTAACCACTTTTCAGCAGTGGCCCGGGGGGAAAAGCCCCACATTATGATCATACTTTACATTCAAACAGTATCATATACAATGTCCAGATATTTGAAATAAAATATTGGTAAAATATATAAAAATAGGGCAGATTTCAATAATTGGTTAATTCATACATAGTTTGTAGATACACAAATTCACACTTAGTACAATATAATAGAGCAATACAATAATAATGAGAATTAACAATATTAGATATTGGATAGGTATAAGTCAGTATATTTAGGAAGTTAATGATAGCTTATTTGGTTAAAAAGTAGACAAATGGAGCATTAAAGGGTAGTATTTGATTGAGTAGTGACAATTAAAAGAAAAATTGTAACTTTGAGTTAGTGAATAAAAGAGAGGATTAAAATGATTATGGGAGAGAGAGAAAGAGTAAAAGATGAAGGTATCTTAGTAGGAAAAGTAACTAAGTATTAGATGAGTCAGATAGAGATTAGAGCTATAGATAGTATTAAAACTATGTTTATTAGCACACACGTGTAGCACTATGGTCAGTGCACACAGGCATTCAGCACTGTGATCAGTACCGTGTAGATATGAGAAGCACTGTGGTATAAATAGGTATGTGCTGCACTGTGGTCAGTGTCACACTGACATATGCAGTCCTTAACGTGCTAAAGTCCAATCCATATGTGGGCATACCATGAACTGTTTACCAAAAACCATGCCAAAGCTGAACAAGAGGACTGGATCTGTAAGTGTGCAAAGATAGCCAACACCGGCTATTTTATTTTATTATACTTTTTTTATACCAGAACTGTATGTTTACAGCACAGCCTGCAATGCTCATATCTGTTTTGAAATTACCTTGACTCACAGTTAACCTCACCTAAGGCTTCAGCCCATTCCCATCCCAATGTGGCTTGCTTAACACTACTCAAGTAAGTGAAAGATATAACACAGAAATCAAACTTCAAACCATCACTAAAATCATATTCAGGCTGATATACTTTTACTAGGTTAAGCTTGGTGCAATACCTTTTAGTTGATTTTCCTTTTTGCAGAACTGTGGGTTTCCATTTCCATTAGGCCAAGGTCTGACATTTTATATTCTTGTTCTCTAAGTTCTCTGTATAACCTTAATTTTGTTTTTTTTGGCCAAGTAACTGCAACCGACCATCCCAATTAGCAAGATCATTTCTGTATAATAATACTTTATGCTTGTTGTAGTGATCATTGCTCAGAAGATAATAATTATAAATGGGATATACTGGAAGAGGGCTTCCATTCTTTGTGAAAATCTTTCTTCAGGATTTAGACATCACTGTGAGGCATGAGTATAATGTTGCAGTGTGATTATTAAAAGGAACCCACAATAAACAGAGGAAACTTTTTTTTTCTGAATGATCTGCTACTATCATGTCATTTGGTAGTCATTACTCCAAGCCAAGATCAGAAAGGACTTTGAAGATTATATCTTTTTTATGGCATTTTGACACTATTTTCACAATATCTGAAATTAGTTTCAAAAATTACATTGTTATTGTGCTCTGTTGATTTTTCATTATATCCCTTAAACAAAATTATCAACAAGTGCTCTTGTAAGCATCAACTTCCTGCAAAAGATTTTGCCTTACAAGTTTGGTTTGTTTAGGGAAGAATCATGATTACAATAACTAAAAAATGTAATACTTTTAATAAAAAGATATATTCATGGAAAGCTAAGAATTTTTTAAAGGTTTATGCTTTTAACTCCTACCCTGTTTACTTCTACTCACAATGATACTTTTTTATTTTAATTCCCTAACCAGAAAATTAAATCTCTGGAGTATCAGGAAGATAACATTAAAACATTGACAGTGATGGAGTTTCCTTGAGATACTTCACAGCAACAGGTAGTGGTAAGTGACAAGCCCAAATCTGGCATGTTAAGTGAGGCAGATTTTAAACAGACAAGTTCCTCCACTTCACCGGAGGGTAGATGCCCAATGTCTCCTCTTACCACCTACTTTCTCACTGCTTGAGCAGTAGGGATTCTGGGAAGACAGGTGATGGCTGATCAGCCATCTAATTGTGGCAATGCTACTTAAAATGACAACTGAAGGTGAAGGATTTATGTTTGTAAAAAGGCCTTTTCCTTTCCATGCTCCTTGATTTTGACACTTTGGATGAAATAAAATCTGTCTTTACCTCTGAATAAGGATGCTCTCCTAGTTTTTATCAGCTTGCTTCTGTAGTGCAGCTATTCTGTGGGCCAGTTACTGGGGAAAGAGGAGCAGATTAAGAAGATAGCCTGCATTTTTGCACTTGTACAATAAATTTTAGATTGTAGGCCCTACCCTCAAGTATATCACTTTTAGTAGTGGATATTTGGGACTACATACCTTTCTAGTACAGAACACTGCCAAAATTCCGAACATGTTAACCTTGAACAAAGACAAAAAATTGTCAAGCAGCCACTGTAAAATACATTACTTTATAAAATATGTAATAAATATATAGTAAGCATGACAGGGATTTTTTTTTTAATTCTAGCACGTTTCATTGCACAACTTAATTTTTTAAATAGTGTATGCTGTGATGTACAAAGCATATAGAAAGAAAAAAAATCTGGCTCAGGAAATACAGAGATGTTTAAATAAAAATATAAATATGTTAATACAATAACCAATAAAAGCAGGCTTATACACTAAATGTGTGTCAGTTATGTAGTTAAAATGTACATTATCTGATGAAAGTTCAGACATCTAGGGTTCACATGCTGTTTTACAGACATCACACTGCTACTCTGTTTTATTATACCAGGAGTGAAGGCTGTCAGCCTAGCTAGATAGAATTTTGCAGATAATTCTATGTCATTTGTAAATATTAATATAATCCACAGGCTTGATTTACAAATGTAAAGAGAACTGTATGTTATGATTAAACTGTATGTTGTACACAGAATAAAAAATGTAACCACATTGCACCCTGCTTGAAGAAAGCTGATACGTCAAGCATTGTATGACTGTTTGATCTCAAGCTTGGAGACAGGATGTCTGGGCTTGGGAATTCTTTCTATTGCCTTGATTTAAGAGATAATTACTAAGGTTTTTACATGTATAATATATTTTATTGCTGTGGCTTCTTGGCTAGGTACAGCTTACTAAGTAATGTAAATTATGAGCTCTGTGAGCCTGGGAAACTAAATCAGAACTGTTAAGAATGATGTAATCTAAAATGACTCAGCAGTACTGTGTTATCAATTTAAGACTTTCCCAGAGAGAAAGAGAAAGCATTTTGGATTTTGTCTGAACCTGAACACATCAACTCACCAGCACTCTGCCTTTGCTCTGTAAGTAAGATATTTATTTAGAACAGTGATTTCTCTTACAGATAGACAGAGATAGCCAGATTAGTCTAGCTGTTTTCTATATTTATGTCAGACTGTTCTACAGTATTATTTTAAAGCATTTGCCTGTGATCTCTGAACTCTGTAATGTCATTGTGTTGAATTAATGAGTATTGTCTTGCGTTTTTATTATTTATAATTAAATATTTTTAAACCTTTCGACTGTGGCTGTTTTGTGTAGAGATAATGTAAGCTCTAGAATACTTGCATGCATTTGGTGATACTGTACAAAGCCACTCCAAACAGTCTTTCTGTTCATCACACTTACTAATTGGATAATAATATTACACAGTAAAATTGGACACACTTTGGAAAGGGCCTTATTAGTAGCTGATAAATAGTGGTTGGTGGCAGTGGATTACTACCTTATAGCCTGGGCAGAAAGGGGCATAGCTGAATAACCTGTGCCAGCCTTCCCCAAGAGTGTCTGTGTGCTTGTATATAACTCATATCTTAAAGTGTGTGTGTGTGTGTGTGTGTGTGTGTGTGTGTGTGTGTGTGTGTGTGTGTGTGTGTGTGTGTGTGTGTGTGTGTGTGTCAGCTACTTAGGCAGGGACATGAAGCACTGGTTTGACAGAGAGGGTGCTGGAGGTTGTGGCTTGACCATTAGGTTGAGATCTGTACCTTATAGCTGTGTCAGTGGGGAGTCTTACTGGGGATCTGGAGAGAAAAGAAGAAACCAGTCCCAGACTGACTGTGATCTCTGTGTGCTATTAAGGGAAATTGTACTTTAATGTGTGTGTACTTGTTATCCTTTCCAATGTGCACGCCCCTCACTGGTGCTAGTGGTGAGGATTGAGGCTCCTTGGTTACTGGGCCAGTGCACGAGTGTCAAACCAGATTTCCATAGAAATGTTTTAGCTGCTACAGCTAGCTTTAGTTGCTTCACCATCCTTCACACATTCCATCTCACATGATGCAAAGCAGACAATGAAAAACAGGAACTGCTCCTTCATCCAGTTCAGATTTAGATGATGGTAATAGAGCCTTTGATTACTCAGATTAGACAGAATACCCCAAATGGTCCTGATACAAATCTGTAGGTAGGCTTCACCCATGACCTCTTTTTTTCTGGTGGTTCCTTAAATGCCATGTAGGACATTTTGAATGGTCTACAAAGCCCTTATATCTCCCAAGGCTAGTTATGCCAAAGTGATGAAGCTACCACAATAAGAATCCTTCCTTCTGCTGATTCATTTCAGCATATTTTCTCAGAGCTATCTTTGCAACCCGGTTCTCAGACTCCTTTCTCAGGTAACTGCTACAGATTTAATAAGGTTCAAGAAAAGAGTAAGGTTCTGTATGAAATCCAGTGGATGGTCCTATTTCTAGACACTTATCTAGTGCTAATGGGTCAAAATGACTGCTTTGAATACTCTTCCTAATACTAAACTGAACAAGTTCCTAGAGAAAGGTTTAAAACAATGTATGCACCTGGCATCCATTGGGGCATCTGGCATCCACTGGGGTCATTAACTGCAAGGCCTGTATCATGTAGTAGCAGAATGATATCATTAACGAAATGGGAGTTGTATCCAGCATATTCAGGATGCTTCTGTCAAAAAATAGCATTATAAAACTCAGCCAGACTAAAGACAGGGTTTATTGTACATTATCAAATGTGGCTTTGACTTATTACACTGATTTTCCTGGTTAAGATTGAACCATACTTAGAAACTGTTGGGGTTCAGTAGCTGTACACCACTCTAAGCCTTCCTAAGACATCAGTACTAAACTGATTTTCTGTAAGAGTACATAATGACTCCGTATCCACCATCATCAGTATGTAACCTTGTATTAATCTGTAATGTTTTTAAGAAGTTAAAAAATGACTAGTTTCAGAGGTCATAACTCTTTCTTTCATTTTGCTTTCCAACAAGACAACTACGTAAACTTGCTGTAGCCACAACATAATTTTTTCATGTATCTGCATTTGGGGTAAAGGCGTGACAGCAAAGCAGTGGACCTTACTTTTCAGCCATTTATGAGATGTTATCTCTCTATACAAGTTCTTTTTAGGGCACGTGTAAATTACTTCATTATTATTTTTATTTCCTGAAAACATGTTGAAAAGGTTAAAATGTGCATTATTTTAAATTTCTAGTGTATAATTGTCATTCTTTAAAATAAGTGCCACCATCTTACAAAGCATATTCAGAATTTCAGTTATTTTTGTGATAAAACTAATACAGTCATGTAGCTATTCCATCACATCACCTCATGGATAAAATACATGTTTCATATAAAACTCTGGCAATCTTCTTCCAGCATGAAACTGTTGGGGCCAAATCTCTGAAATCCCTTTAAATATAGCTGTTCATTTCATTGAAAAATGTATTACTACGTATACTGTCATATACTCTGCACCAAAGGTTTGTGCATTTGGGGCATTTTTTTTGAGTAGTTTACTACTATTCTGGGCATTCTGCTTGCTCCAAGATTAATCTGTAGTTGATTCATATACTGGATAAGACTTTTAAATGTATTTTTTAAACTGTGCTATATAGCAGAACCTGTTGCTATATTTGTCTGGGCTGTTTTGTGCTGTATTTCCTTGCTATACACTACTAATAGACTGACCATTTCAAACTGGATTTGACCTTATTACCAGTCCCCAAGTCATCAGGTAAGAGTTTTTTTTATTTCATCCACTTCTATATGTATATATTTAAAGTGCATTTGTTGCTACTCAATTAATACTATTTGTTGTGGCTGAGTTTTATTTGCTTGAGAAACTTTTGGGCTTTCTTTCTAGTAAGAATAGTAAATTGCTGATGTTCTGTGCATAATGATTGTTCCAGGTATAATTCACAGTTTATTTTCTGACTGGCTGCTATTTTCAAGTGTAGGTTTTAAATAGTACTCCCTAGTAGGGATAGTTATTTATTTGACAGGGATGCTCTTTGATGTATTTCCTTGCTACCATACCAACTATTTCTATAATAACCATTTAGGTTTTGTAGGTGTACACTAGACTAATGACCACAAGGGCCCTTTTAAGCCTAGTCATGTATCCTTAATCCTAGAACCAACAATTGTATGGCATGTGAATGTATTGACACTTTGAAGTCTGCTTAGTAGCATGCAAGGAACAATCATTGTGTGTTACCTGAGACTATTGACTCTTTGAAGCACATGTTTTCTAGAACCCATGCCAACTTCTCATTGTTTTGTTGGTGTGAATTGAGCTTTGAAATGTATGGGGTGTGGCATCTGAATCAGTCACCAATCATATTATTGGTGATGTCTGAGCCTGCTATTTTACAGTATACTTTTTGTACCATACTATTGATGGCATCTCAGCCTGCTGTTCTAGAGTACAATGTGTATATTTTTACTACCTCCCTTCTTTTGGCATTATATTGAAGTTGTGTATTGCCATCTTAACTGTGATTGTGAACTGTGCCAAATAATAGTTGTGTAATGATGTCAGATATTACTGTGTTTAATTTGTACTACCTCTTCCCTTATACTATTGTAATACATGGATCATCATGATTATACTAGAAAAAGGCTAAATTGTATCCTGGTTCAGTGCTGTTATAGCAAGAGACCCAATGTTGTCAACATTTAGTGAGATGCTTAACACTGAGTATAAAGGGTAAATAACATTTGTGAAATCTGGCTTTTCAAGAAAAAGTGGCTGAGAAAGACTGGACTTTTGTTGACTTTGTTAATCTTGTGAGAGGACTCTAAAGGATATATGCCATATTAAATATGTGAAAATATAACCAAAGGGGGTAGATTGATGAAGAAATGTATGAAAATATTGACTGTGAAAGATATGAATTCAGTAGTAGGAACTCAGACAGAATTTGCATAGTATTTCCCAAGGTACAATAACTGGTCTAGACTAGATATAAATTATATTTCACAGGAACATTTGCATTTAATAAAACGTTTTTACATGCATCTATTAACTGTTTCAGATCATGTGTGGATAAAAAACTAAGATAAAAATTCAGGATAATGAAGTAAAAGTTAGACACTGGTGCTATCCCACCTACCTGTTAAAAAGATAGGAATTTAAGGAATGGGCAGAAAGTTATTAAGGAAGATAGAAATATCTTCAGAAGTTATAGTGAGTCAGTGAAATAAAATGAAAATGGAGTTTAAAATAGTAGACATAAAGAGATATGGTTAAGAAGTAATATAGATTACTTAGAGGGGCTGACAAAGGTTAAAGTATTTCAGAATAATGTGAATCTCACAAAATAAGAAAAGGTATAACTGCAGAGTGCTAAAGAGAAAATAAGGGAATATCATGATAATATGAACAATTGCTGGTTAGTAACTATTGTTTGATAATAAGTCCAGAGCTCAAAAACTTTTAGCACAACAACTTAAGCAACAGAAAGTAGAAAGGATTTTTGTCAAACTTAGAGAGCCTATAACAAGAAAGATAACCAGTGATCCTGTAGAGATGTTAGATATATTTTGAAAGTTTTACTCATTTTACTACCTACACTTTTCCCTGGCTGCTGCTTGCTCCTGAACCCAGAAGAAAGCTCACAACTCAATCTACCCACTACCTTCCATTAACGGACTTGCCTGGCCTCTAAGGACCCCCTGATCTACTTCAGGCTTTGCCAATTTGGACCATCTTGCTTTCCTGCTGCCCCAGTGATTTCTCCTGTTTGTACAGTAATTGAAAAACAATCTACCCACTACCTTCCATTAATGGACCTGCCTGGCCTCTAAGGACCCCCTGATCTACTTCAGGCTTTGCCAATTTGGACCATCTTGCTTTCCTGCTGCCCCAGTGATTTCTCCTGTTTGTACAGTAATTGAATAAGTATGTTTATCTTTTGACCCATATTGTAAGCAAATACCTGTTACTTGTCTTGTAATTTATTGCCACTGAGTCAGGTAAACCAGCAGCCAGACTCCTCTCCCTGCCCAGTATCACCTGATAGTTTTTTTCCCTTGATACTAACTTTATTCTTTCCCCACCTACTTATCTTTTTCTTGGTTACCTTCTGTATCTTTCCTTCTGCCCACTAGATGGCAGTGCAATCCAGCCTTGTGCTCTCACTGTCTCCCCTACTTGTGCCTGTTTCAGCTCAATATAATTCTTCTTTTCTTCTATTTCTCATCTCTTGCCCTGCTGCTACATACCTGCTACTCCATCTCCTTCTCTTTGCCCCTTACTGATTGTCTCTTCTGAATCCTCCACCACTTGGTCTGACCTGCTCCGTTCACCCTGTGGGCTCACTCCGCTCCCCTACCCTACCCCCAATTCCCACACACCCCCAATGCTGCAAAACTTAAACATCTCTAACCACACCCACTTAGCTACTTATCCTATCCCCTTAGACTACTACTTATCAACCCCACCCCTTCTCCAATTCTCTCCATAACTAACCCCACCCATCGATAATATTACATTTCATCCCTCTACTTCTCTGTTACCCCTCCCATAAGTCACCTCTCATCTATTTTACCATACAATTCTCTTATCTTTACTTTATTTAACTCTCTACATAACCTCTTAACCCACGATCACAAATGACCATCATACTTAACTATACCCTTAAAAACTTTCTTCTTATTACTTTTTCAATAATATTCCTAACTTCGCCCTATGCCCTAACCTTCTACGAACACTTCTCTTTAATTAATAATGAACCTTCCCATCAACAAACATTACCAATCACACAGCTCAACTTCTTCTCCCATAGCAATATAACATCTACTTCAGTTTACCTACTCCCAAGGTTCCATAGATCTTCCCATGTTACTTATTTCTCCAGCAAGATAAGCCCACCCAAGTACCTTAAAAGTATAAATACTTTCTAAAATATCCCACTCAACTTCTAATAGATGGCGATATTCATCCTAATCCAGGCCCAAACCCTCCAATCTACAATAACCCATAAAACAAAACAACTAATAGTGTCTCTACCTCTATAAAACTAGGTAACTCTCTTAGAATAGCTCAACTCAGCATCCGTAGCATTAACAACAAACTTACTCAACTGCATGCTCTCTTACAAGTGCATGCATTTGATATCCTTTGCCTTACAGAAACTTGGTTGAAACCCTCTACTCATGACATAGAAATAACCCCACCTGGATATAACATCCTAAGATGTGACCGTACCACCAAGAAGGGTGGAGGTGTAGCTATCTTGTTTAAATATGAACTTCTAGTTTCATGCTTTAATGTGTTAATACCCTCAAATACCAATGCAGAAACCCTTACCATTAAACTCCAACTTAATAAATCTAAATCTATTTATATAATCTGTACCTAAATTCCTCCAGTTATTAATATTAACACTCTTGAAAATATTCTTAGTAGCCTTTCCACCCTACTACCTCAAGAAACTATTGTACTAGGTGATTTTAACATTGACTGGACTACCTGTAACTCTCCTAATCCTAACACCCACATTAATCTTTATGGTTTCACTCAAATAATAAACACCCCCACAAGAATCCACAAACCTAGTAATAAAGAAGCTACTCTTGACTGGATACTTATAAATAGTCATCCTGAAACCTATACTTCAGGAACACTTCCAGATGACCTTAGTGACCATGTTCTTACCTATATAACAAAGCAAAAGGCTCATACTCCTATTAATAACACTTTTATAACCTATCGTACCAAAAAAAACACTTTAAAGCAGAGAGCTTTCAGAACGAACTAAAGGCCTGTAACTGGTCACCTCTGAAACAACTCAAACTGGATGAAGCAGTTTCTTACTTTAATACTAAGTTCCTACAAATCTTAGATCTCCATGCCCCCCTTCGCTCTTCCTGAGTTAGGACTAAAACAGCCCCATGGCTCACAAAACAAACGAAGGAAAAAATGCTCCTACGGAATAAAATATGGGCCAGATGGAGAGCCTCTAAGAGCTCTGCTGACCACCTATACTTTAAACAGCTAAGAAATGCAACCAAAAATGACATTATCTTAGACAAGAAAAACTATTATCTCCACCTTCAACAATCACACCCAAAAAACCCTAAAAAGTTTTGGTCAGGCATTAATAAACTTCTCCAACCAGGACATACCAAAACTCCAGCCCCATCTTTAGTTCCCCATAATAACCCTTTGCAAATAGCAGATGCCTTTAATAATTACTTCACAGAAACTATCCAAACTCTTGCAAACACAATATCTCCCATTTCCCCCAGCACTTTACAAAACACAAACAGTTCAGTGCCTTCCTTCTATATACAATCTGTGCCAACATCCTTTATTTGCAAACTCCTTCAAAAACTCAAACCTTGCACCCCTTCTGCTGACCACCTGCCAGCAGAATACCTTCAAATAGCTTCCAAGGTCATAGCTTATCCCATATCCATCCTTATAAACCAAACAATCAAAGAAGGTAACATCCCATCCATATGGAAAGTCTCCTATATAATCCCCTTATATAAAGGAGGCAAATCCACTGATATCTCCAACTTCCGACCAATTGCATTACTCTCTCCATTAGCCAAAATAATGGAAAAATGTATTCACTATCAACTACTTCAACATCTGCTCCACAATAACTTACTGGCCAACTGTCAGAACGGCTTTAGGCCCTTTCATAGTACAACTACCGCCCTTCTATCTTTTACTGACTGTATAAACAAGAATCGAAATAATAACTCTCTATCTTCTGCACTATTCATTGACCTGTCAAAAGCCTTTGATATGGCTAACCACGACTTACTAATCAATGTCCTAAAAGCCCAATCTCTTGACCCACAAGCAATACTTTGATTTATATCCTATCTAAAAAATAGACAACAAGCAGTGCTCTGGGACAATAATCTTTCCACACCCCTCCCAGTAAACATTGGAGTCCCTCAAGGCTCTATCCTAGGCCCTCTTCTATTTTCCATTTTTATTAATGATCTAAATACTGTTGTTCCTCAAGCCACATGCATACAATACGCTGATGATTCTACTTTAATCTGTACTGCTAAGTCATCAATCTCTCTTCAGACCCTTACTCAAACAGTTTTTAACACTGTGGAAAATTGGTTCACCCATCACTACCTCCTCATTAACCCTAAAAAAACAAAATTGTTACTTTTTGCCCCCACCCAAAAGTCACCAGAGTTCCACTTCACAATTATCTCTAACAATGGAACTACTATTTCCCCTGACACTACCACACGTCTATTGGGCATAACCATAGATAATAACCTCAGCTTCGATGAACATATCAACAATACTATACAGACTGTCAATAAAAAACTAGGCTCCCTGTATAGAATCAAACCCTTCCTCACACCACTAGCTAAAACCTCCATTGCCCAGACTCACCTAACTTCTACCCTATTCTATGCTTCTGCCACATACATCAATCTATCAAAACACAATCTAAGCAAGCTTGAAACTAGCTATAATAACATAGCTAGATTTGTCACTGCCACCCCTTTCAGAACCCACCACTGTCACAACCTTAAACAACTTGGATGGTTAGAACTACAAAACCATCTACTGTATAAGCAACTGCTTATCTCACATAATATTCTTCATCACCCAAATAATACCCTGATCCTCTCTAACCTGATCTCCCCATATAGAAATCTTGCAACACTTCGCTCAGCAAATAAGCTATTAATCTCCAATATTAAATCTAATAATAAAGCTGGCGACTCACTTTTTACTAACATTGTGAGTAAAATCTGGAACAATCTTCCTAGTACACTCACATCTCTCTCACCCACACCACTCTTCAAGAAACATCTCAAAGAACACCTGAAAATTCATTGGCTTTTCCCTGTTCTAAACCTGACTAAATCCTACATTTTCCCCCTTAATGCTCTTCTTTCTATACCCCTCCCTTCTGGCCTTTGTCCCCTCTACAGCTTTAATCAATAGAATCCAACTTTATTCTAGCCCTTGGGGTTTTTTTTCCTTCTTCTACTTTTCTCTCTTTCTCTTTCTCAGATCTACAAATCATTACTTTAGAATTCTGAGTGTTCTTGTACTCAATTTGTATTTCTAACCTTTGCATAGACTGTGAGATATTATTCTTAGACACATTTTTTACTTTTTTATTGTATTTTAAACCTTGCACAGACTGTGAGCTATTATTCACAGAAACAATTTCTGACTCTCTTAAAATAATTTCTAATGTCTTTGTATTTGAATTTAGTCATTTTTAATTATTGTAATCTTTTTTGTAATTTACTAATGCTTGGAGCTTATCTCCCTGGGCCTCTACTGAAAATGGACATGTATCCAGCTAGACTAGCCCAGCCAACAAATGTAAAAATAAAATAAATAAAAATAAAATGTTATTGAAATTTGTATAAAGTACAGAAATATGGACATAAAAATAGCACAAATGGAAATATTTATGAAAGACTAAATTATGCCAAGGTTAGAGGTAGATGAGCCTCAACAACAGTTAAGATAGAAGGAGATGAGATACAAATTGTAATGTATAATCAATCTTCAAGAACACCTCCAGGAACAGATGGTATTCCTGTGGAAGTTTGGAAGTTAAGAGGGAAGAAAGATCTAGATGATTTTATTTAACAGTATTTTAAAAGGAGGGAAAGCACCAACATCTTGGAAGAAATCTGTGATGACTGTATTACCTAAGGACAGTAAAGACCCATCAGACCTAGTTTCATGTTATGCCCATTTCAAATTTAAACCATAATTATAAAGTGTTTATGTTGATATTAGCTAAAAGAATGGAAAGGGTATTTCCAAAACTGATAGATATGGATCAGTGTGATTTTGTGGAGGGGAAGCAATCATTTGGCAACATTAATAGAACAATGATCATCCAGAGGGAAGTAGAATGTAAGATAATAATGCTGCTGTTGTTGGTGAGTTTTGATGCAGAGAAAACATTCAAAAGAACCAGCGTGAGTTTTATGGTTAGGGCGATAGAAGCATTTGTATTCCCTAATACAGTAATAAGGTAAATTAGGAAGATATGAAGGATCGGAGGCGAGAATTAAAGTGGGAGGGTTCCTCTATGATAAGCTATGTTTGAACAGAGGAACCAGGCAGGGGTGTCCTCTTTCCCCTTTGTTATTCACTTTACATTTAGAGCCACTGGCAATGAAAATAAGGGAATAGAAATGAAAAGATATAATTGGTATGGTAATCAAGAAACATTGGCTTTATTTGCAGATGATACTATTGTGCATCTGATGAATCCAGAAAAGGACATCTCAGTGTAGTGGAGCATTTTGAGACAGTTTCATGTAAATTGTGTACCTATGCACAAATTAGTTCAGCAATACTCATATTTATGAGGTCATGTTAAGATTAAATATTTAGGAGTATGGATATAAAAGGCTTATGTTATGGCAGCTAATGATATGTGGGAAGAGACTAAATGAAGGCTAATACAAAAACTGAGAAACTGGAAGTTCTTGTTTATGGATATAGATAGTAAGATACAAGCAGTGGAAATGTTTTTACTCTTGTTAGTTTAGTATACATGTCAGACATATTTTTCTAACCAGAGGAGAAACTGTGGACAATAATTAATAGAGTTGAAGAAATTTATCCAGGAGAGGAAGAGGGCAAGAGTTAAGTGGGATAAATTGATCCTTCCAGAACAAGGTGGTTTAGGATTAGCTGACTTGAAGGGATATTTTACAGCTACACAGTTAAGGCTCATATACATAACACAAGCAGAAGGTTATGATTCAAAATGGAAATGGATAATGATGAAGCAGAAGGAAAGTTCAAGAAATAAAGAGTCCCCCAGCAATGTTAATATTACTGCAGACAGGGTTAACACATACAAATGATTGGTGCCAGAGCCACGGATTAAGGCTAAATGCAAAAAATGCATTATTAGTGGCTTTGGGAAAGCTGACATCCCTGCTAATTACATTATAGACAGAGGTGCCTAAGTGTAGACCCAGTGGTACATGATCAAGGTACTCAGGTTCATAGTAATCTGGACTTTGACCATCACGTATCCACAGTAGTAAGGAAATCCTTCTCTATGACACATCTTATAAGTAAAGGCATGACATCTAGATATAAGGATGTTATAATTCCATTATACTCCACCCTCACCAGACCAGTATTTGAGTACAGTGTTCCCTTTTGCATGTACATCACCATACACCTGCAGCAGTTGGAGAGACCACAGTGGTTTCTCACCAGTAAATTACAGAGTACACAAAACAAGTCTTAAGTGGAAAGACTGAAAGCCCTGTCACTGTATTCTGTCTCTTACAGGTTGCTAAGGGGTGACCTGTGCCTGGATTACTGGCCAGTCTCTGACCCGGCCCTGATGGAAATGCTACACATTCATAAATCAAACTGCAGGAGGGTCACTCTCTCCAGGGTTCTTAACCTAACCTCTGACATGAACAGGTCATGCTGGAGAGATAGATACATCTCACAGAGACTACCACTTCTCTGGACCAAGTTTCCAGTTCACGTGAAACAAAGCCCCTTCCTGACCCTCTTTAAACACAACACAGATCAATGGATGGGTGACTGCAAATTCACTCCTGAGGTAGTGCCCATGTCCCTCCTGGACAGAGAAAGTCAGTATTAACCACCATAGACTCTTATATCTGCAAATTTCACTCACTTAACCACCAGCAGCTGGGGCAACTCAGGATAAGTATGGCTAGGCTTGTAAGAGTTCTAGGGCTATTAACTTAACCTCCTATGAACCTATGAGAGTGGAATTTTGGATGCAGATCCTTAAGTAGAATTATAACAACCATACAGAATATTATATTCATAAATTTGCAGAAAGTATTCAGAGACCTAAGCCAACATGAGAATGGAGAAAGGAGGTTTTAACAATAAGGATGACTGCAAATAGGAGTACACAAAATAGGTAACAGGGGCTAGAATTTACAGAAGAAAACTGACACATGAACCAAGGGATTGGGAGCAAATAACTATAAAAGGAAAAGTAATAGAATGGGAAGATGTAAACCTAATTTGACTAACAGGAAAGATTTTTGCTTAACAAATTAGTTAACAATAGTAGTACAAGGGTGATGAAACTAGATAAAGGTGGGGGGATAGTTATTTTGATCAAACTGATTGTATAGGTAAAATACTTAGTATGCTTAGTTGGCTGCAGTGCTGCAGCGGTTAGCATTGTCACCTCACAGCAAGTGGTTCTCCCATTCGATTCTCGGCTGGACTGCCTCCTTTGTGGAGTCTGCATGTCCTCCCCACAGTCGAGTGACATTTAAAGACATGCAGGTAGGTGCGTGCGTGAGTGGGTGTGCCTTCTTTGAAGGTTGGGCGTTGGGCTGGCAACTCGGCACCGTAAAAATCCACTGCCAATCATTAGCGAACCAGACTTCCGCTGTGGCGACCCCTAACCAGAAAAAGCCGAAAGACATTACTTATTTAGTATGCTTAGTATACTGCAAAATGACTCTGTTTACAAGACCTTTTCGTTCAATCAAGTCAAAATTGACATTTCTTTGGAAGATGCCTTGATGCACGGTATTCTAATGAATAAATTGTATGCATTTTTATCTATCCCATCACCTAGAATTCCAGCTATATTTGGTATTCCCGAAGTTCACAAAAATAATACAGACCCTCTATTTAGACCTATTGTGGCAGCACAAGGGTCAAAGTCTTACCCCTTGGCTATCTACATTGATAGACAGGTGAAACCTATTGTATCTTGCTGCACACATATGTGTAAGAATTAATGGAAGTAGTTTTAGATAATAATTTTATATGGTTTGAAGGAGAACTGTTATGACAGATCAGAGGAGTGGTAACAGGGAAAATGTGTGCCCCCATTTATGCAAATTCTGTTATGAAAGAATGGGAATCCAAATGTGTTTTTGGTAGTAACTTTTTAAAGTATGCTAAATTATATGTATGGTTTTTAGATGACATTTTTATATTATGGGACAGACCATTAGGAATTATTGGTTTATTAATGGATTTTTTATCAGAGTCCACTGCTTTTTTCAGATTTACTTACCAGTATAGTTTTGAAAATATTAACTACTTGTACACCACTGTTTTTACAAGTGACAAGGGTTTTGAGTCAATAAATTATAGGAAGCTCTATTTTAGCAATGCCTACCTGCATTTCAATAGTTTCCATCCATTGTCCTGTAAAAAAAAAGTATTGTAAAGGGACAATTAATTAGAGTTGCAAGAATGGCTTCCAACAAATAAATGTTTTTTAATGAAATGGCTAAGCTGTGTGACATGTTTTACACCAGGGGATACCCTAAAATATGGTAGATAGTATTAAAACTAATGTTTTTATTGAATGGGGTGTTTGATACAAACCTCTTTTCGGTATTAGCCCTCATAGCATGCAAACAAAAACATCAAAGAATAGTGCTTATAATAGTCTTGGTTTTAAAATACTCATGCAAAGTAGGTGATATTAAAGATATTGTGATAAGGAATTGGAATATACTTGCAACCAATGTTGATTTGTTTCCATTATGGGTGATGAACCTCATTTTGTGTACAAAACTGGTAAAAATATAAAGACGCAACTAGAAAAGAAAATGTCAGGAGCCAGTAACTATTTGAATACTAAAAATGATGAAAGTAAGTGTGGTAGGTGCAGCCATTGCAAAGACATTCTGGCTGGTAGTAAAACTTTGGTTAGTATCAATAAAGAGATCCCATTTACTTTAAGAAATGTGAATTGTTTAACAGAGCAGGTAGTACATATAGCAAAGTGCTCTTCATGCATGCCATTTTATATCGGTAATGCCAAGAGAAAATTAAATAAGCGAATTTATGAGCATTAGTATAGCATCAAGCATTATAATACCAATGATGCTTTATATAAACGCACTTTAAAATGTGGTATTCTTTAGGTGGTTATTATCCATTTACTGACTGCATGACCAGGGGTGAAGCAAGGAATTTTGGCACCTGATGTTATCCTTTGATTTTGTGCCTCCCACCTCTAAAGTTGAGGAGCAAAAATAAAAAGGAGAAAAAGCTGTTCTTTAATCCCTTTAATTTTAAAGTATAGCATACTGCTTGTTACATTTGTAACAGACAAATACTCTAGTTTGTGCAATAACATCTGCTTCATTTCATACTACAGATGCAATATTGGGTTAATGAATTTCAGTAATGCACTGAAAACCCAGTCACACCCCCTTACAACTTGCATCTGGCATGGTTGCCCCTTTACCACACTTTTGCTATACTATACATCTGCGTATGAATTTGTACATTAAACTAATAACCTCTGCTGTGGCTGAGGCTTTTGATGCAACCCCTCTAGAGGCCACCACACCATCAACAGTTCCAATGTCCACTTGAGCTTGCACATTGTCTGTGCTGGTTGAGTCCAGACCCACTTTGCAAGCCCTAGCTTCTGACACTAGAGTTCTAGTTATTTAAGAGAGGGACAGTATCCCCTGCATCATTGTACAATAGTAGACCACTGAGGACAGAATCCAGTATTGCTCTTCTGTGACCTGAGACCTTACAACCATTGCTGCCCTTTAGCATAAGTCCAAATCTGCCAAGCTCAAATGTCTGGCTGTCAGTTTACCCCAGCTTCAGTGTCTTGGTCCTCAACTCCATTCCTCCCAGGTCTCTTTGCAGGTCTTCTTAAGACAGGCACAAGATTTCACAGATTTTATGAATTCCAGATATATAGTGATAACCATGCCCTCAAAAAGACCATGTTCCTGGATTCTCCTTTATAAAAAGAAAGAGGAACACTTCAATACTTTGTCTCAGTGGGGAGCTGATTCATCAGAGTCAGTGGAAGATGAATTAGCTTATGTAGACATCTCTTCCCTGGCTTCTAACTGAAGTCTGAGTGTAAAGATATCTTGGCTCAGCTTTGCCACCTGACCACCGTTATTTTAGGGATGCCCTTCATAAGATGAAAGAATCCTTCAACTAGGAGCCCAAGGATTTCTCCCAAGCCAAGATCAGAGCTAGTTTCTAAGTCTACCAGTATTAAGGCCTCTGGCAATTTCTCCAGTTCTTGAAATCCTTGGTGATGTGTTTTTTGACATATCCTTGCAGCCTGACTCCCAAAGCCCTGCCTCTAGGAAGCCTGCCCACCTCTACTGGGTGCTTGAGTCCCTCAAGCAACTGTATAAAGTCATGTGGCAGATCCATCAGTGGGGTCTCTGGATTCCAGCAAGGAATCTTGTGGCATTATTTCCAAAAATCTTCTGTCAAATGGTAAGAAGAACAGAGCTGTAGCCCAATTTGGTAAAAAAACTGGCCACAAGGGTCCTCAAATGTATGTTTTCCATGCTTAAGTAACAGGAGGCTATTCTGGAGTAGTTGAAAAAGAAAACGGGGGGATACAAGGAAAACAGGGGGATACAAGATAAGGGCCTTTAAATGAACTGCTGGATGTATGCAACCTTAAAGCTCAGGTGGCTAGGCGATCTTTGAAGTATGGTTATGATCCTCTGGATATATCTGGCATGGCAGCTGCTACTGGGTCTGGGATTAGGAGGCATACTTGGTTGAGGGGATAACCCCATCCTGTTCATGAAAAAGTAGAGCTCCTGAATATCCCTTTAGGTGAGGATCTCCTGTTTGGACACATTGCTGAGAAGGTAATCACAAAAGTGGAGGAAAAATGAGAAGATTATACAGACTGTCAAAGTTTTTCTGCAGTACTTACTGCCTAGATATGTTTGAAGTAACCCTAGTATAATTTGGTTCTTCCCTCCTAGGTAGGCTAAAGGGAAAACACTAAAAAGGAAGAAGAGCAAGTCTACCAGGAAGTAGCAAACCAATTGTAGAAGAAGATGTGGGGATGGGGGTGGAGGGGAGGGGGGCTTGGTCCCAGAGCTCTGACCAAGAGCAGCTATGACACAACAGAAAATCTTTCCTCCCCCTCCCAAAAAATCTCACCCCAAACCTTTCCTTTCCCATCCAGAAAAGGTAGAAGGAAGACTGTCCTTGTTCCTATCTCAGTTTGGAAGAGCTTACCCAAGGCAAGTGGGATCTAGGGTAATAAAGCTTGGTTATTCCATGCAGTTTGCAAAGATCTGAAAGGTTCAAAGTCTTCCTCTATTGCCAAAGCATTAACAACTTCTGGCACATGTGCAAAACCTCTTATCTTAAGCTTCCATTAAACCAGTACAAGAAACAGAGGCAAGGACAAGGTTTTACTCCAGGCTGCTCCTTGTCCCAAGAAAAGAAAGTAAACAAGGACTCATTCGAGATCTTCTCACTGATATCCTAGGAGTGAAAGCAATTTTATATGTAAGGCCCTAACTCCCCCACTTGGGTAGTGATGTGCGCACCAAGGTCACAATAGGGATCACATATGCCCCCCCGTCAGCTTGCCTAATCTCCTTCCAGTTGTCTCTCAAGGGCTACCCACACCACATTGGTCACACCATATCATTCCCTGCAACAGCCCCACTCTTCTGACTCCATCTCTGATATATGGTAGTGAGTGGGACAACAGTGGCAACATGAGCCAGCTGGGACCCCCCCCCCCCCAAGATGGGTAAGCCAATCTTCCCAGCCCAAACTGTTGTTTAAACCCAGCTTACCTGGCCATAATCAGGACTTTATCCATGTATGTCATCAGTGGGACACTTTTAAAATTAATTCTGATGACAGGATGTGTAGTTATAAATTCTCCCCATGTTAGTCTTGTGCCTCTCTCTTTGAAACAAGATGGAATTACTGAACTATGGGCTCATTTGGCTTTAGGAACATAATGGTCTGAAGACTAATTGACTGGTACCAACCTATGACCCCATGGACCTATGAAAAGTTTAATAACATCATGAACCATGTGCTTTTGTAGAAGAAAATACTTCTACTGGGAGAATTGCAAAGTTGTATATCTGTCATATACAAATGATCTAAATGGGAATAAACACATCACACTTATTTGCATTATATTAGTTTGAACATGTTGGAGAAGGTGGGTATTTGAAACTGTTTCCAGTGTTTTAGACTCTTAAGAATTGCTGCCTACTGAAATTAAGACATACTATGCTTGTTAGTTGCACTGTTAGTTTCTTTGATATCAGCCTTTGACTGAGAACTAAACTTTGGATTCTGTGTATTGTTGTTCTGCTTCCTACATTATGTGCTTCATGTGCAATGTGTGTTAAAAGTATCTGTCATTTTAAATCACTCTTTTAGTTTGTATATTCACTTGACAGAATAAATCAGATGCTTCCTGTAGTGATGTTTTCTGCTAAGCATCATAATATGATAAACAAATAATTTAGCTATTTTTTTTCTGACAGAAGCATATCTTGATACTAAAGATATTAGATCAGGCATCGTTTTTGATTCTTGACAATGAAAATGATCCACTGCTTACATTTTAGGTTTTACATACATTCATTTTACAGTATGTTACTTGACAGAAATAAACCCACCATGTTGATTAACGTGGTACTGCTCTAGCCAGCAGCTTTTAAGGGCTAACCATCTCAACATCAACACATCTCTCAGAAGGTTTAACATAATTGCATACAGCTCCATACTACTGCTGCTGAATTGTTTCTCCATGTTTATATTAAAAACTATTGCCCAAAAATGCATAAAAATATTATGCATATGGTTCTTCATTAGATCAACATAAAACCAATGACTGCAAAAGGTAACAAAAAAAAACAAATATATTAACACCCTAACGAACATGCTCTGAGAGTGTAAAGTCATCAGTTGATGAGCATGATCTCCATTCCTTAAGATTGTTGATCTCTCACCTTTGCAGTACACTAGCCCCCTGTATCCTGTCTGTGGAATGATTGGTTCACACACATGCACTAAGTTATATATGCCAATTTCACAATCAGTAAACAGTGAAGAATAGTGAAAAAATACTGTAGTGCATCTCTGGCTTGCAAAATATAATTGCATGTGGTTTTGATAAGTTGTGACTTAAAGAATAAAAGCCTTCAATAAACCTACAATCAAGACAGCATAGGAACAACTTCTGGAGTCAGTATCATGTTTGCCCATGTACACAAGTCAACACAAAAATTAGATCAATGCATAAATAATGTGTCATGTTACCTCATGCTATAGGCCTACTTGTTTGTGTCTTTCGGCTTTTCCCAGTTAGGGGTCGCCACAGCGGAACTCCGGTCCACTAATGATTGGCAGTAGAGTCTTACGTGCTGGCTTGCCGGGCTTAACACATAACTTTCAATGAAGGAACGCCCTTCACGCATGTCGCCACACAGAAGATGCTCTAACTGAGAATCAAACGGGCAACATCTAACTGTGAGGCGACAACGCTACCGCAGCACCACCACCGCAGTCTAATAACCTGAAACTAAAAGTGCAAGTAAAAATTGATTAAAAAAAATTGACTTGAATGGCAATAAATTGTTTTTAAATTCTGTTAAGAATTTGTCTTTTTTTAGTAGTGTCAGTTTTAACATTCCTACAGTTAATGACTCACCTCCTTGATTCAATATCGATTACATCTAAGTGGAATCACCTCACCTCAACAAAGTGTATCAAATTAAAAAGCCAACTGCAAAAAAAAAAAAAAAAACAGTCCACTGAAACTCAGCTATATCACAGAAGCAACTCCATTGAGATGTAAACTCACTGAAATATGAAAAAAAATGGAAATGTCCTTTTTGTAGCTGCCATGCTCTCCTATACCTTAGTTATGTATATGTTATGCATACTAACTCCTAGGTTACATAGCCATTGAAAAGGGAGAATCATTAATACTTGATAATTAGTACTTTCTGAAAACAATTGCTAACCTGCTCCTGTATTTACATTCTCAAAAATAAATCCAAACAAAAATGACAAATTGAGTGACGCGGCAAAAAAATTTTAATGAAGCGCTTTTCGTCTAGGTTTCTACCCAAACTTCATCAGATACACAATAATAAAAGAAACCATGTTTAAATATCCCTCCTTTAGATCACATGATCGACCTCATTCTACTGGACTCATAGAATCAGGTTATAGTTCAACCCAAAAATAATTCACATAAAATACATATATATAATACAATTGCTTACCCACATAGTAACAAGAATCTCGTATGAAAAATCAACATAAAAATACCAAACAAAGCATATATAAAATACATATTAAAATATGTATATTAAAAAAAAACCTGTAGGCATGAGCCTACGGTAAATGTGGACATTGGTAAAACTTTCTTTGTTAATAACACTATATACATCCACAAAGAAATTTAATTGTAATTCAAATATGTTGGTTTTTCTTGCTAGTTGCCAATGTTGCACAGGGTTTTACATTGGAAAAACAGAATGAAAATTTAAGGAATGAGTGTACGAACACCTATATCATATATCCAGGAATAAACCAGAGAATGCTTTGACAAGGCATGTTAGTAGTTACCCAAACCACTATTTTAAATTTAGGGTGATTGATCAGGTTGCCTACGACCCAAGAGGAGGTCCATGTGGTTTGAGATTAGATAGGTTAGAGCTAATATGGTAATTATGCCTGAATGCACATAGTTTCCCTGGGCTTAATGATTTATGTAGCATAGCCTGTTTGTTAAAATTAAAGAATTTGGAAAGATAACCATTTCAATGGTTATATATTTATATGTGTGTACATTTATACAGTATAAAATACCTACAGTTTTTTTATATACACATTTTTAATATGTATTTTATATATCCTTTTTTGGTATTTTTACATTAATTTTTCATACAAGATTCTTGTTACCATGTGGTTAAGCAATTGTATTATACATGTATTTTATGTGACTTATTTGTGGGTTGAACTGTAACCTGATTCTATTGGTCCAGTAGAATGAGGTTGATCATGTGATCTAAAGGAGGGATATTTAAACATGGTTTCTTTTATTATTGTGTATATGATGAAGTTTGGGTAGAAACCTAGACAAAAAGTGCTTCATTAAACTTTTTTGCCACTTCACTCAATTTGTCATTTTCGTTCGAATTTATCTAGTTTTGTTTATTTATTTTTTTGGTATGATTCTCAAAAATAAGCAATGATAAACTTAAAAAAAATATAGAATTCCAAGTCATGTTTCTCATTACCAATCCCATTAAAAAAATCTGGTGTCCCACTTTGGAGAATGGACTCTTATCCACTGAAGCACTATGAAATGGGACTTACTGCAATGAGAAGTGATACATTGGGATATCTCCAATTGTCCTACATGCACTATCTTCTCTCCCAGTCAGGTTTTTCACTTGTTGGCTTGTGGCAGTTAGCATTTATCATTTGGCAGTCAGGTACTGCTAAAAAGAGTTTAGTATGTCAGCAGAAGGAGAGATTCTGTTGCTGAATGAACACAGATATCTATGTCTGATTCCTTGTTAAGGCACAGTCATATTTGCACATGCTTTAAGATGCTCACATGCAGCAGGCACAGCCAGTGTTTTGCCAAGGATGGAGATCAGCCTGAGAGTTTCAATGATTTAATGAATGAGTCAAGTGTTCTTGCATTAGAAGGACATTAATAATTGCCCCTGAATATGGCACCATCTTGATTCTGAAACTGTCACATTTAAATCTTCTTTTTTGTTGTTTAATGTAACCATAAAGAGTACTGTAGTACAGCCTGGTGTTACAGCCTTATGCACTTTAATGTGCAGAGGTTGGAGACCCCCAAAAGTGTGGCATTTACTTTTATGTCTTACGGAATCTTATTGAAAATAGTCTTAATTTCTCATGGATCTTGTTGCCCTTTTAGGGTGAAATTATCCTTCAGGTCATGTATTTTATCTGCCCCTGCTTCTGTCTCATATTTCTGTCCCTTTCTTATAAAGTTTGTTTTTTATTTTATTTTATTTTTTCTGGCAGACTGTTAAAGATTGCATTTACTGATGACAGAAATGCAAGTTATAGACATAATATAATTTGGAAAAACAGCTTTAGCAACTTTCTAAGATAAGAGCAATATTTAAAATCTGTGCCTTCTTCTTCTACTTCTTCTTTCGGCTTTTCCCGGTTAGGGGTAGCCACAGCTGATCACCCGTCCATTCATGATTGGCAGTGGAGTTTTACGGTGTTGGGTTTCCAGCCCGGTGCCCAACCTTTCACAGAAGGCACACACACGCACACACTCACACCTAGGGCCAATTTAGAGTGTCCAATCCACCTATAATTTTGGGTTTATCCCCCCCGAACACAAAATTATTTTTGGCTTTCTTCCTAAGTCTTAGGCCAAGAGGTTGACACTGTAGGTCACTGAGTATGGGTTACTGCTAGACATGTCTGGCCTAAATGATAGATAAACTAAGAAAGTGCTATTAAAGGTGCATGAAGAAACATTAGAAGTATTGGATACAGTGGTGGAGGGGCATCATAATCAGCATGTAAACTAAGATATAATATTACCACGGTCCCCTAGATTTATATAGGATAGTAGGTTTGTATTTATAGTCTGTTGACATAAGCACAATAGTTAAGCAGCGAGAATGTTTAACTTGTTCAGATCTTTTCTCTCTCTAGTCTTTTAGGCCATTTCTGTAGATTTTTTCTCTCTTCTCCTTTCCACAGTTGTTTGCTGTGTTTATGTTTCTACTGTGCTACCATCCAGTGTGTAACTGACATTTGCACAACTGTTCAGTTTCCTTTGTGAAACTTCTTAGCCTCCTATCTTTTCATAATCTGTCTGGAGGCAGCAACCACTTAGATGATGCCATCCTTGTTTGGGACAGTGGATTAGGCATAATGCTGCTTTCTCTGGCAGAGGAGTTACTTTGCATGGATGATATAAATGTGTCCTCACAGGAGATTATGCATCATGCTGCCCAGTAATGCTTGTGGTGAAAAAACAGGCAACATGGGTTTCACAGCGAACTAATAACACAGTTATAGTATTATTTGATACTTGTCTGAGTAAACCAGCATAAATCACTGTGTTTGTGTGAGTATATGTATGCATGCGTTTTTAGGCAGGATGTTCCTGAGGACAGTTGTCAAGTCAAAGTAAACTTTATTGTCATTCAGAAAACACACAAGTTTAAAAACTGAATGAAATTCCGTGTCTCCAAAGTCAATGTGCAGACAACATATAGACTATTTTCACAGACATTTACACATGTAACACCTTGTTATTACATCACAGACATGCAGGTAGACAGACTAATGTTGCACATAATTAGAAATACATTTTAACACTTTTCGAACTGAACACTTACTTGTATGAGGCTTTAATATCGCACAGGTACTTGGTTAAGACATTGCATTGATTCTTGCACAGAAAGAGACATTTGAGTATTGCACTGTGAACATTAGAGTATTGCACTATGGACCTTAGAGTATTGCCCTATGATTAATTTATGAATTTCCATGTATTGCACTGAAAGAAGAGAGATTGTACTGCATTGCTACTGCCCTAGATGGCCTATAAGTTGCAGTCATGGTGAATATTGCACTAAGTATTAGGTGAGACTGGTAACTAGGTTCTTGCACAATTTGAGACAGTTTTGTGGCTCAGGTCAGCTCTCCCCCATTTATTTGTGGAAATAGATTTGTATCAATCTGTATGTGTGTGCACAAACAGGACCAAGTTTACAGGTGTTTGATAAGTCAGACTTAAAGGGAAGAAGCAGCACCTACTTGAATGTGTGAAAAGAATCAATTCAGTTGTGTAGAAACAGTGTGTCTACCCTAGACAACACTGACATAGCACTGGTCAGTAGCCCATACGCCAGAAAGGCAGTAAGAGAGAAAATAATAATGAGAAACCAGTGGCTTGCTTGACTTCCCTTGGGGTTGGGGGGAAACCTTTTATTACTGTGTCTAGGCTAGCGAAAAACTGAAGATCTAGACTTGTATGCATGCCATGCATGGGTACATGGATATTGAGAGCAGCGTCATTGCTTACAATTCAGGAGGGTCATTTTACTGGTTAGGACGTAACAAGAAGTCCATACCTGCAGCATGATAATTGTATGAATTCTTTCTCCTGTTTTTTACCCCTTGTGGGGAAAAGAGTAGAACACAAATGCACTATAAATAGATGCTTAAAAGCAGCAGTTATGTGGCTGTGGAATGGATATGGAAAACCCCAGGCAGGGTGCCACATTGCTTTTGAGCTTTTCTTGTAAGAAGAGCTACAATAAGAAAACTTCTGATGTGTTATCAAAATGTTAGGCAAAAAACTTGGAGAATATTTTGCATTTTCACAGTCTGTCTTCTTTTAACAAAGCCATTTTTAGAACTGCTTATGGCTTTCATTAGGATGCATTTCATTATTATTTTGTGCAGGAGCAAGCAGTCCTGGGTGGTTAGTTTCATAAACTTTTCTAAGATCAGATGAGGCTAATGGATAGAAGACGGAGAACTGTATGATCAGTATTGGGTAATTATTCTTTATGTTTCATATTTCATGCATTATGCAGTTTCATGAAGTAGTGTCTGTAGTAACTATGCAGTGGAGAACATCATATGTAAGTAGCTTGGTTATATACAGATTAATACTAAGTAGGTTTGATGTTTACTTCTCTTATGAAAAGTCATTAAGCAATTTTTTTTTTCTGTAAGGTTTTACCTCCATCCCTATTGGCTATTAAGCCTACCTCATCCTATTCATTCCCTCACTACAGTGGAGCCCCCATTGAGAGAATGAGAGATGATAGGAGGTGCTGTCATATAGGGAGCTGTGGTGGTGATTTGTGTCCTCCTCGACATCCCTAGTAAAGGTGTTTTTAGTTTAGTCTCTGTTCCTGCCCCTGCTGACTGATGTGAACGTCTGCTTGATCACAGGAGCCACTTTGCTAGATTGTGAATGCTAAGTCCACATCTTTAGTTCTGGCCATTGGGGTGCCTTGCGGACTTCTGCTTTCTTAGTGGTGCTTGGCTGACTAAAACCGTCATTCCCTAGCCCCATGATTGGTGAGCTAGATCTACAAACACTGGACTGCTTGAACCTATATGACCCCAGAAACATTTATTCACAAATGGGAGGTATAGAAATAAAAATCATGGTAAGGGTGTTTTGAACACCTAATGGGATAACACAGCTAGGCTCAAAGTGGCCCTTCAGGCTAGTTAGTTAGTTTTTTTCCTGTGAACTCAGTCATAACCAGAGCTTTATCCTTCTGTGCTGTTATATGACAGATACAGAAAATATGTATACAGATATACTTGCATATGTATATACACATTTTTTTAAATCAAATGCACTTTAGCTGTCAGACTGAAATATCTGACAAGCAGTCTGTAGAGGAGCACCTTCACCTATAAAAGACGCATTTTAACTCCCCTAGAAAACGTCTGCAACATTATGGATTCTGCTGGTGGTTATCTGTTCCATCTGTGTTCCTTGAAATGTAATGCTATCACAAAACAAAAAGACAAAGAAAAAATAAGTACATATCTTTCACTGTATATAAAGACCATATAAAACACTCAGTCTGCTCAATATTTAGTGGACAAGTTAAGGCCATATAGAACACACAGTCTGCTCAATATTTAGTGGACAAGTTGTTTGAGCACCACATTGAATTGCTAGTAAAAGCTCTGTCTTAGAAAAGAGCTTATGTTTTAGTTCTGATCTCTGGTCACTGCCCATTTGAAGTTTTGCATGTTCCATCTTGTTTGTGTGGATTTTCTCTGGGTACTCTGTTTCCTCCAACCACTCCAAAATATGCTGGTTGATTGGCTACAGTAAGTTGTCCACATATATATAACTTACCTTTGCCCTTGTGAACCAGACAATAGTTGAAAAGAGTTTCAGAAGAAACAGATCACTATTCTAGTTAACAAATAAAATAAAATGAGATAAATAAAAATTGCAATAAGATTTTATTTGCCAATACCTTGCCCTCCTGCCTCTTCATTTCTCATAGATATGGCCATGGCCTTACACCCCTGCCAAGTGTTCTTGAATTTATTCACTGTTGATCCTGATACAATTTTAGGAAGTGTGTTCCAATCGTTTGCCATCTCCTCTATGAAATAATACTTCTTAATTTCTGGTCTGTTCATGTGCAGGAGAAGACCACCCATTCTCAATAAAATGTAGTAAATTCTGAGTTTGCAGCACCTTGGGATAAGTTATAGTCATTTAGGGGATACTTTTGAATATTTGCAAGGTTCTGTAAACTGGTTTCAGGGAATCCCATTTTGTTGAATCTCTCTGAGAAGAACTTTCATGATCCATTTTGTGATCTACCACCTTGGATCATCTGATATTCCCTTGTGACCTCATTAATTTCATATATGAAAACACTTAACTTCTGTGGATTCCATTGTAGCACTACTTTTAATCAGAGTCAGTAACATGCTTCTTTTCAGACAGACTGTAGATGTTAAGTGCTTTTGGACTTTTAATGCAGACTACTAATGATTTTTTTTTGCTGCTGTCTGTACTGCCTCACTCATGAAAAGGCCGTTACGCTGATGAGCTTTCCAGAGCTGCACAAAATATTCCAGATGACGTCTTAGCCTGTGCTTAACAAAGACTGGTAATTCTGTCATTTCTCATTGTGGCCCTTCTCCCTATGTTTCCTGCTATTCCCCTAATTTTCTCTGCTTCTTTTTTCAAATTACTCACTTTCTTTCACGCATCTGATGCTACTGCTTCATGTCCCTTTCCTTTTTTATTGCTGCTGATACCCCTCTGCACATGTTCTGTTCTTCCATGCTTCCTAAACATGCTATGTTTAGCTTGCCTTGATTTAGACCATTCCTTCAATGTTAGTTTCTTCTCTTTATTTCTACATCTTCTTTTAATCCTGTTGCATCACTTTGTATCATCAGCCAGAAAGCAAGCCTTTCATTCCATGCCTCCTAAAAAGTCAGTTATAGAGCACCTCACTAGCCCTCTTCAAGTGAAATCTTGATGAGTGGATGGGTAATGAAAGTTCACTCCGGGGATCACTCCAGTGGCTCTACTTGATAGAGGCACTGGAAACTAATGAAGGGCAGCACAATGGCAGGGCACTTCTACGGGCTAGGCTTGTAAAGGCCCCAGGGACATTAGCCTAGTACACACCTATGAACCTATGAAACTATGAACATAAAAAAGAACTGCCCCTTCTGCCAATATAGAACACTGTGGACACACCATCTGTCTGCCAATATAGAACACTGTGGACACACCATCTGTCTGCCAATATAGAACACTGTGGACACACCATCTGTCTGCCAATATAGAACACTGTGGACACACCATCTGTCTGCCAATATAGAACACTGTGGACACACCATCTGTCTGCCAATATAGAACACTGTGGACACACCATCTGTCTGCCAATATAGAACACTGTGGACACACCATCTGTCTGCCAATATAGAACACTGTGGACACACCATCTGTCTGCCAATATAGAACACTGTGGACACACCATCTGTCTGCCAATATAGAACACTGTGGACACACCATCTGTCTGCCAATATAGAACACTGTGGACACACCATCTGTCTGCCAATATAGAACACTGTGGACACACCATCTGTCTGCCAATATAGAACACTGTGGACACACCATCTGTCTGCCAATATAGAACACTGTGGACACACCATCTGTCTGCCAATATAGAACACTGTGGACACACCATCTGTCTGCCAATATAGAACACTGTGGACACACCATCTGTCTGCCAATATAGAACACTGTGGACACACCATCTGTCTGCCAATATAGAACACTGTGGACACACCATCTGTCTGCCAATATAGAACACTGTGGACACACCATCTGTCTGCCAATATAGAACACTGTGGACACACCATCTGTCTGCCAATATAGAACACTGTGGACACACCATCTGTCTGCCAATATAGAACACTGTGGACACACCATCTGTCTGCCAATATAGAACACTGTGGACACACCATCTGTCTGCCAATATAGAACACTGTGGACACACCATCTGTCTGCCAATATAGAACACTGTGGACACACCATCTGTCTGCCAATATAGAACACTGTGGACACACCATCTGTCTGCCAATATAGAACACTGTGGACACACCATCTGTCTGCCAATATAGAACACTGTGGACACACCATCTGTCTGCCAATATAGAACACTGTGGACACACCATCTGTCTGCCAATATAGAACACTGTGGACACACCATCTGTCTGCCAATATAGAACACTGTGGACACACCATCTGTCTGCCAATATAGAACACTGTGGACACACCATCTGTTACCATTCTTTCATCTCACTGATCTCTGTTCAGTACAACCTTACGTGTCTTATCACATAACCAATGTTTTGCACATTATGTCACCCTACAATCGATTCTAAGACTGCCTGAGTATTTTATTAATCTTATTTGTGTCACCTTGTTAAATGTCTTTCTAAAATCTAAGCAGGCCACATCCATCACACCCTTTTGACATAATCCTCTGGCTAACAAGTCAAGTAGTTTTTATTAGATTTGTTGAACATCACCTTCCTGTTTCTAATCCACACTGCCACATATTGTAAAATTTCTTCTGTACTCTCAACTGTCCAGATATTCACAGAATGTCCAGATTTTTGTCTCTTGTCTTTGGCCTGTACTTCATAAAATGTGTGGTTTTCTGGCAAATCTCTGAGGATTGATGTGACTGAATAATGACAGACATTTGAGTTTTAGACTTCATCTCCTTCAGAAAATGCATGCCGATACAAAATGTTTCTAGTATACCAACTTTCCAAGTTTATAAAAGCAGTATTTAAAAACTGTCCCTATTTTTGGCCTTTGTCCCCCATTATTTTTGCCTTTGTCCAGAGTTTTTGTGTTTACGGGTTGGGAGGTATTTCTGTCAGCGTTGACTCCAACATTTCCCAACAAGTGAGGTTAAACTCCAAGCTCAAAATTTTCCAACCCCTGACTTAATGCCATTCTTATAAATGAGTCACATAATAGCACTTTCATTCTTCAGGAATGTTTAACTCTCCTTCTATGATTTATAAAAAGATTATAGTCAAAGGTATTTTCTGTTCTCCCAGATAACTTTGGGCCTCACTGCTTTATACACTTTTAGCTTTCATGTTCTTTCTAGAGCTGATCTTTCTCCTAATTCCAGTCAGGCCTCACTGCCTTGCACATTTAGTTTTCATGTTCTTTCTGGAGCCAGTCAGTTCTCCTGAACTACATAATGCCTCCCTGCCTTGAATACTTCTGGTTTCCAAGTTCTTTCTGGAGCCACTCAGCCTAAATCCCATTAGGCCTCACTGCCTTGCACACATTTAGCTTTCTTGAGCCCTTTCTCTGTGAAATGACTGGTAACAAGCCCTTTAACTTAGGCAGATCTACAGACTATTTTTTGAAACATATTGTTTCTTTCTCATTGAGAATACTGAACAAATATAAGATTCATTCCCTTTCTGCAGAAACAAGATTAATGCTTGTGCATATGCATTATTTTTGACAATGTTTCTAGTGGTATTAAACCCTGGAAATGAGTTTTGGAATTTAAAAGAAGTTCACCTGGCTGACATCCCAACCCAGACTCAGTTCACTGCAAGTCACTGGCATTCCTCACATGCATGTACACTGCAATTTAATTTATAGAACTGTGCAGTAGAATCATGACATGTTGAAGTTCTCATCTCTTACATGTCAAATACATCTCCTGCCTTGCTGGTTTAAAATGCTAAAACTATGAAAAAAGAAACTACTTGTTTTGGATATATTTACTTTTATTTCAGGGTGGCTCCTGGTGTTTGCAGACAGACACTGTGCTGATGAGCTCATGATTTAGGCAGCTGTAAGCTGAATGTGAAACTGTCTATCACCGCAACAGATGTCCTTAAGTTCATCGCGTCAGAGATTGAGGTGTTTGCCTTGAACTAGATGAAACATGTTTTGTACTGACGTGTTTGTTTAGTTTACATTTGTAGATACCTATATAAATACTCGGAATGGTGGAATAATATGTTAAAGGGATACTCACCACTTTTTTGTACCATAATGTTTAATTTAATGATTGCTTGCTTACTGTCGCTTTTCTGTTTCACCTTAAATAATTAAATGCATTAACATTATCTGCAGTATCTAAGCACAAATGAGTGAATATTGTTTGATATCTCGCAGCATTCAATTACCAGTGTGTTACTCTGATATTTAACTGTCCATACATATAACTATTTACTCTTGTCCATGTGTGGCTTAGTGCTTAAGTAATAGTACAAGTGTGCAAAACCTCTGTACATCACTAGCTAAGATCCAAAGCGAAGAGCAGATGACTGTAATACAGCGCAGTATAACATATAACATAACACAGAGTTACAAAATGTAATTGTCAGCAGAAAAAAAGTTATTTGCCTAGTCACTGTACCCTATTTAGGAAGCTGGCACCTTTCAGGTGCCCCACATATGCCCGTTCTCTTATCTCACCACCCCGACCTGAATTTCTTACAAACTTTCCTACTCTTACAGTCAAAAAACACATGTGGTAACCTGTTCTTTTCCCACTGGCCTTTTCATGAAAGGTTCTTCCTTCTGTTTATACTAGACTTCATAGTATGCATGCTACTTCCTCATAACTTATTTTTTATTTTAGGCTAAGTGTCTTATGCAGCACGTGTCTTATCTTCACTTTCTTGCCTACCATCAGGTAAGAAAAGATTTACCTTCCCTTAACTTTCCTCAAAACTCTCACCGTCCATTCACTTTATTACCCATTTAGCCTACTTGTGAACTGGCTCTGTATTAGAATGATGAAACCTCACTTACACGAATCCCGAAAGGCCGACACATAAACAGCGAACCACATGAACACCGAATGTCCTTAAGCACGAAATTCAAAATACTGAATGGCTATAGTTGTCCACACCATGTTTAGTGAGGTAAAATGTCAGTAGGAGATTCCCTTCATAGATTCATAGGTTACTACTAGGCTAACAATCCGTTTGGGCCATTTGAAGCCTAACCAGTTACCCCATGTGAGAATCAAACCCTGCACCTTGTGTCTTTAAGGTAAGCACCTTAACCATTATGCCATCCTCCCACCCCTTATCCGGTATAGCTCCCTAATGTAAATGTGCAATAGTTACTGACCTTAGGGTTAGGGTGCGGGTTAAGGTAAGTGCATATATAGTAACACATTCATATTTATTTTGTTTGGGTAGGCAGTAAATAGCGGGTGTTGGAGTTGGCCAACTATGGCATTTCAATATTTTGAATTTCGTGCTTAAGGCCATTCGGTGTTCTTGTGGTTTGCTGTGTATGTGTCAGCCTTTTGGGATTCTTGTAAGTGAGGTTTCGGCATTCTTATATAGACCCTTGTGAACCACCTGGTATAGCTTGATCTCCTTCTTCTTGTGCAGATAGCAGACAGTATTCCAGCTGGCACCTGACCAAAGGTCCCATCTTTCCTGGCATTTCATCCCCAATGAATACAACAAAGATTCTTAATGCCCTTGTTAGAGCCTTGTCAGTTTGCAACCTCTGGTTCACATCTGCTGCTACTGTACCATCCAGAATAGAACCATCAGCAGTCGGGATGAACTTTGGAGAAAATCTGCACTACTACTTACACTAATCAGTATGGTGAAGCAGAAATAGTATAGAAACACAGATGAACTCTGGTAATGCAAAGGGAAATATTAATCTATGAATTGCTTCTAGTGAACTGAAATGAAAAGAAAATAGAAATAATGCATTATTTTCTTTATTCTGAAAGCTCGTTGTTCCAGAAACCTTTTGCATTCAGATATTTTCAGTTTGGCCATAATGAAAGTAAGTATCCTAACATCAACAGATGATCCTTTTCTACCAGCCACCTTAATGAAATATGTACTTATTGCTTAAGATCAACAAACAGACCAATCAGCTTTGAATATTGAGTGATTATAGGCAGTCCCCAAGTTGCGAATGAGTTACGATGTTCTTCGTGTTTCACTGTTGCAGTCATCACACTTGGGTTATCCTGCCAGGGGGCCTGAATACCAGAGGCTTAATATTTCTGCATCGGTTGCTGTCACTCCAGGACTGACGTCAGGTCATCAGTGGTATAAAATCAGGCAGCCGATGCCATTACATAAGTCTTTCTTGCCGAGGAGCCCGAAGCAGAAGCAGTTCACACAAGTGCAGGTCGGCCGCTGCCTGAGTTTTCATTTCCAAGATTGAAGTTGAAGTCTTCTAAAGCTAAGTACCCCATTGGGGATCCTATTTTCTTGCTCTAACCAATGTCAGAAAAAGTTAACAATTGTCTCGCCTGTGGAAAGCAAATACAACACCGAGATTTCCATTCTTACTGCGTCACCTGTTTAGGCCCAGACCACGATGTCTCTTGCTGTCAGTTTTGCGCTTTGTTCAATGCCAGAACTATATGTCATCGGGCCCTTATCATAGCTAAATATTTTCACTCTCGATCTCTGTATTCCGAAATGGCTTCGGTAAGCCATCTGACTACCGATCTTCCAAAAAAACGTAAGGATAAAGACAGAGACAGACTGCACAGGTCCAAAACTGCCGAAGATGCTTTGATTAAGCTAGTCGCCAGTTCACCAGTGCTCAGTGAAGCACTTTTGCAGCCCCTGATGCCCACTTCTGTGGATTTGCAGGCTGCTACTGAGACCCATTCAGAGTCTGGTATGCCGCGATAATCTTCTTTGACTAAGGATCCGGATGTCTCTACCTTGGATGGGTCTGGAGCTGCTGAGCAGGCACTGGCTTCCGAGGAAGTTCTTTGCACTATCAATATTTGACACAAACCAACAACTTCTTTCACGTCTTCAGTTCTTTCTAAAACTACCGAGTTTCTAAGGCCCAGGGTACGAACTACACCTAAAAAACCGACTACCAAAGCTCAAGCACCTGCTTCCATGCCTCAATCTCAAATGCTTAAAATGGCAGAAGACCTTATCATGCTTATTATGGGAAGCCAGCCTACCCTTTCCTTTCTAAAAGAAAAAGAGACTTGTCCCCAGCAGTTTTATCTGACCAGGAGTCCGATGACTCTGAGGTTTCTGAATATGAAGACATGCCCTTGTTTGCTTATGAGGATTCAGATGGAGAGGGATCCATTCCTTCTGCCTCTCCTCCAGAGGATTTTTCATTTGGTGAAACCCTACATACTTTGAGAGAACATTTCCAATGGGAATGTCAGGACTATCCTCAGTCCAAAAAGAGACTCAGGGAATTTTTAGATTTACCACAGCACAGTCCTTTAGCTATTCCTGCTGTCCTGGATGTTGTGGATGATGTTTTCATGGAATCCAGTTTAACTCCTGACACCCTACCACCTGCTCCCAGGAAACCTGACAGGTATTACAGAGTCCCTGACTCACACAATTTTCTTTTTAAAAAATCCTACTACTGACCAGAGGTCATCTCCCAAGGACCTAAGGGAATAAAAGCAACCACAGCTAAGAATCCTACCCCTTCGGACAGGGATTCCCGATCTTTAGACAGATGGGGTAAAAAAGTATACACCTCTGCAACTCTTGCCGTTAGAGCACTAAATTGTCATTTCCACATGCTGAAATACCAGCAACATACAATGGAACTCCTTAAACAAAAAATGTCTACCTTTCCAGCTTGTGCAGAAAATAACAAATTACAAGAGTTTATGCATTCTGCAAGCCAGATTACTAAACACACCTTGCAATGTGGCTTTGATGGCCTAGAAGCATCCTGCAGGGCAGCAGTCACAGGTTCTGTACTTAAAAGACATGCTTGGCTTAAGGAACAGACCTTGCCAGACCATGTCAAATCAAAAATGTTGGGTGCACCATTGAACAAAGACAATTTGTTTGGCACCAAGGCAGAAGAGGCTTTAAAAAAGATGGAAGAAAAAGCTAAATCTATGCAGACAGTTAAAGATTTTTTACAAGTCCAGCCTCCGAGGTTCAGTAGGCATTGCTCCTCCAAGCACTGGTCCTTTCCAGCCCCATCAAGGCCAGCTCAGACAAGACCTAGGGGAAGTATACCCCCCCAACAGCAGTCCCAGGGAATACAGAGACCTAAGCAATGGAGTTCCTCCACTTCAAAAACAGGATGTGCTAAGCCACCCCCTTATAGAAAGAACTCACAATGACTTCTCAACTCCACCCCTTACCTCTGCCCACCTGCTTGTGCCACTAGGAGGAAAACTTGCCTCCCATGGAAAAAACTGGGCCTCCATCACCAACGACCAATGGGTCCTCAACATAGTGTCCCAGGGGTACAAATTTTATTTCCATACACTGCCAACCCCAAAAGGGTTCCCAGATCTTCCTCCAAACCAGTGGGCAGAGGCCCAAAACCAAGTTCAGTCCCTGCTCACCATGAGGGCAATACAGCCTTTTCCTGCAGACCAGATAGGCCAAGGTTTCTATTCCAGACTTTTCCTGGTACTCAGAAAAGAGGGTACCTGACACCCAATCCTCACTCTATCAATTCTAAACACCTTCCTGGTGATACCAAAATTCAAAATGCACACCCTCCAGCAGCTTCTTCCTATGCTCTCCAAGGATGCTTGGGTAGCCACCCTAGACCTAAAAGAGGCCTATTTGCACATCCCAGTCAGGGATTCTTGCAGGAAATATCTACATTTCAGGGAAGCATCTATGCACTTTCAGTCTGCGCTTCCCTTTGGCTTATCCACTGCTCCCAGACTTTTCACAATATGCCTGGCTCCTGCCATTGCTTTTTGCAGACAAAGGAATATTCAAATTTACCCCTACTTAGATGACTGCCTGATGCAGGCAGACAGTCAGGAAAAACTCTTAAAGCACCTGACCTTTGTAAAGGGCCTACTGACCTCCCTGGAGTACACTATAAATGAAAAGAATTCTAAACTAGTCTCCACTCAAAAAATTGTATTCCTGGGAGCAAGCCTGGACACAGCATCCCATATGGCATTCCTTACTCCAGAAAAACAAGCCTATTTGACAGGCTACTTCTCTCAACTAGCCTCCAGAACCCACTTATCTGCAAGGAAAATCCTGCAAGCTCTAGGGTTCATGGCTTCCTGCATTCTATTCATTCCATATGCCAGACTGCATATGAGGAAACCTCAGTGGTACTTAAAAAGCCTTTGGTGTCAACACTCTCAGGACCTGGAAACGATCATACCTATGATACCTTATCTAAGGAAAGATTTTCTTTGGTGGGCAGCAGCATGCAACTACAACAAGGGCCTTCCCTTTTCACAACCCCACGCTGCCCAGACCCTAACCGCAGATGCATCAGATTATGCCTGGGGTGCCCACCTGGACAGCAGGTGCATTCAGGGCTACTGGACCCCAGGTCAAATGCATCTGCACATCAACCAAAAAGAGATGCTAGCTGTTCAGCATGCTCTGACAGCTTTCAGACCCCTACTCACTCCAGGGCCTCTACTAATCAAAACAGACAACACCACAGTGATGTGGTACACCAATAAGCAGGGAGGAACTCACTCTTATCCCCTCTGCAAGCTAACCATGACCCTTTGGCACACGGCTTCAGCTATGCAAATTCACCTGCTAGCACAATTCCTGCCAGGCTCCCAAAACTCTCTGGCAGACAACTTAAGAAGAAATCTCCTGCACCCACATGAGTGGCAACTAAACCACAGCACCTTCAACCTTGTAACCCAGAAATGGAGCACCCCGAAGGTAAACATATTTGCCCCGCACAACAACCACCAGCTCAGCAAATTCTGCACCAGGGAACCTCACAGCAAGGCCTGGAAAGTGGATGCCCTATCCTTCCAATGGGTAAACCTCTCGATCTATGCATTTCCCCCTCTATCTCTTCTTACAAGGGTAATACTCAAACTAAGGTCGGAAAAACCAAGACCAATCTTGATTGCCCCAGACTGGCCACACCAACACTGGTACCTACTGCTGCACAGTCTGTCACCCCTGCCTCCATGGCACCTACCTCACTCAGATCCCAACTCTCCTGACCCAACAGAGTGGAGAATTCATGCATCCACAATGGCAGACCATGAACCTGGCAGCCTGGCTTATTCCCTGACCTTTCCTCCAGTTGTCAGCCTAAGCAAGCAAGTCTTGGATGTTATATGTGAGGCCAGATGTCCCAGCACTAGAAAATCCTATGCTGACAAGTGGAAAAGGTATTGCACCTATATCCAGGCTAAAGGAGCTGAAATAGCACAGCCCTCCCTACCTCTCATCCTGGAATACCTAGCAGACCTACTTCACAGGGTCCTATCCTTCTCTTCTATTAAAATTCATGCCTCTGCCATCTCTGCTCATTACATCACAGTGCCACCTCTCTTTTCTCACCCTCTCATCAAACAGTTCCTAAGAGGGGCTAACAATTTAAGGCCACCCATAAGAGCTCCTACCCCAGCTTGGGACCTTAACTTTGTGGTAGAAAAGCTCATGCTACCCCCCTTTGAGCCTGCAGCTTCAGCAGAGTTAAAATTCCTCTCTTGGAAAACAATCTTGCTTCTGGGCATCACTTCAGCTAGAAGAGTTTCAGAGCTACAAGTACTCATGGCTATGGAGCCCTTCATCATTTTTCATGCTGACAGGGTCTCCCTCAGGACTAACCCAACTTTCATGCCTAAAGTGGTGTCCAGTGTGGCACTCAACCAATCTATTAATTTGCCAACCTTTTTCCTTAAGCCTCAAAATAAGGGGGAAAGAATTCTGCATTCTCTAGATGTATACAGACAGCTCAGATTCTACCTGGATAAGACTAAGCCCTTTAGGAAAACTGACCAATTATTAGTCAGCTTTGCAGCAGGGGCAGAGGGCAAGGCCATATCCAAACAAAGCATCTCCAAATGGATAGCACACTGTATCCATTTCTGTTACAAACACCACAGGAAACTGCCCCCTCAGGGGGTCAGGACACATTTCACAAGGGCAACCTCCACCAATGCAGTTTTTATCAGAGGAGTCCCTACTAGGGACATCCTGGAAGCTGCAACATGGAGTTCTGTTCATACCTTCACCAAGCATTACCACCTACTTGTCTTTTCCAAATCCAGGGCAGGCTTTGCAACCGCAGTCTTGCAGGGCATCCTAGCCAGCCCCAACTCTTCTTGACTGCCTCCACCCTTTATTTCAGCTTTGGGAATCAACCCAAGTGTGATGACTGCAACAGTGAAACACAAAGAACATAGTACAGTTGTGTACACTTGCCATAAATGTAGATGTTCGAGTGTATTCACTGTTGCAGTCCTGTTTTCCCACCCTCCAGCCCCCTTGTCTCTCTGTCTCTCTCTCTCTCTCTCTCTCTCTCTCTCTCTCACTGTCTCTCTCTTCCTCACTCCTTACAGGAATTTTTGGTATTTATTTTCTACTGGTGGAGTTCTTTCACCATAACCTAGCTCCCTATTTGGGGGTTCCTGACATTTGGAGCAAGAAAAACTGATGTAATGGTGTTGGCTGCATGATTTTATACCACTGATGACCTGACATCAATCCTGGAGCATCAGCAACCGACGCAGAAATATTAAGCCTCTGGTATTCGGGCCGACTGAGGGCTACCCCTGGCAAGATAACCCTAGTGTGATGACTGCAACAGTGAATACACTCAAACATCTACATTTATGGTAAGTGTACACAACTGTACTTTATTAAAGCTGTTTCTAAGTCAGATTTGTGTGCAAGTCGGAATATATATATATATATATATATATATATATGTGTGTGTGTGTGTGTGTGTGTGTGCGTATATATATATATATATATATATATATATATATATATATATATGTATATATATATATATATATATATATATATATATATATATATATATATATTTATCTTTCTATGCTTATAAAATGCTCGAGGAATTAAATGTTATAAAATACTTAAAACACACTAAAACATCTTAAACATAATAATAATAACAACAGTTTACCAAAAAAAGTGGACACAAACCTACTAGTCAGGGTTTACTGTACTGCACTGGATCTGATTTCTTAAAGCAGACATCAAGGGAGGACTGTACAGAGCATTGTTTTTGTTTTCTCATTATAATTACCCTCATTAACTGTATGGAAAACTTTGATAAACCTCTCTGTGTTAGGATCTTGCTCCTCTAATTTTGCCATCCCTGCTTCAGTGAGATGAAAGGCTTCAGCTAACTGTTCTGTCTTAAATTTTTTCGTTTCCAGAGTGTCAAGATTATTTTCCTCCACTGCTTCCATCTGCTTCTCTAATTCAATAAGGTCTTCATGGCTCAAGTATTTACCATGGGAAGCCAGTAATTCAAGGATATCATTTTCACTGATATCTAACTTTGATTACCAGTGTCAACCACAGTTTGCCTAACTTCGGCTATGTCATTTGCTCTAAACCCTTGAGCCTCATGTGTGAATTGTGGACACAGTTGTTCCACACTCCTTTCATGTTTGACTTTTTCACTTCATCGCAAGAAGGAACAATATTTTTTATGGCATCATGAATATTATAGCTCTTCCAGAAATCCCTTAAGGTCGTCACATTATATTGGGTAGCCTTGACAGCTTTTGAGGAGGTCTGCCATAAATAATAGGTCTTAAATGAGGCTATTACTCCCTGGTCCATTGATTGCAATAGAGATGTGTTGTTAGGTGAGAAAAATTTAACTTTTACATTGGAGTGAAGGCCTTCTAAAATGCATGGATGTCCGGGTGCATTGTCGAGCACAAGAGGAATCTTAAAGGTAATTTTTTCCCAAGCAATAAAGTTCAACGGCAGGGATGAAATGGTTCAAGAACCAGTCTCCAAAGATGGCAGTTGTAACCCAAGTCTTTGAATGTGCCATCCAAATAATGGGAAGGGCTGCCTTAATGATACCTCTAAGTGCCCTCAGATTCGGGCAGCGATACACAAGCAAAGGCTTTAGCTTGCATTCCCTCCAAGCAATAACATTAGCCTATCCTTCAATGCTTTATACCCTTGTGCACTTTTTTCCTCTTTTGAAATGCAGGTTTTTTCAGGCATTTTTCTTTTCCAAAATAAATTTGGTCTGGCATATAACCTTTCTCAAGCACAGTGATTTTTTTCAACATTTCAAGAAGTGCACTTGCAGCACTTACATTGGCACTTGCCGCTTCACTTTGTACTTTAATGTTGTGCAAATTTATTCTCACTTTAAAGCGATTGAACCAGCCCCTGCTGGCTAGAAATTCTTCATCACATCCAACATTTTCTTTATAGACTTCACAAGCTTTTAAATCACTGAAAAAATATTAGCCTTTGCCTGCATTAAGAAACGGTTAATAGGAATATTACGCTGATTTTGATCTTCTAACCAAATCATCAGTAACTTTTTCATTTCAATAATTAAACCACTGTGCTGCTTGGTAATAACTGTAGCTTTCATTGGCACAGAGCCTTTCACATGATACATTATTTTCTCTTCCTTTTACAGTTGTTGCAATCGTTGATCGACTGTAGCCTGATGATTTGCCAATGACTGATAGCATTTCACCTCTTTCCAGTCACTTTATTATTTCCACTTTTTGTTCATTCAATGGTGATTGTTTTCCTTTTCTTTGATGCATCGCCTACACTAGCATCATATTTATGCTTTTGAGGCATTTTTATAAGGGTACTGTAAATACCTGTAAGAGAAAAATGTACTGTAAGCTAGATACTGTATAAAGTTATACACAGTCAAAAATGCATTATTCAAACTAGCAGGACATTTGCTTCCTTAAACTGATGAACCACTGAAGATGCATGAACATGCCTTCGTACCTATGAACCATTGTATGCATAGTAAATCAAATTTTTTAAGATAATAAGCTTTATGGTAGTCAGTTCGTAAGTACAGGTTGTACGTAAGTTGGACGTTCATATCTCAGGGACTGCCTGTATAGATCTTGCTAGTTATTCAGATTACCTTCATGGACTATGTCATGCATGGTATGTATAACCTGTTTGTTATATTTCATCCTAGCTATTTTGTGTGGTATCCTTTTGTTCTAATTTGAATACCTCTTGCTTTCTTCTTGGTTAAATGCCATTGAAATTTCATTTAAACAGGATCTGAGCCTAACTACTGCAGGGCTTTATTTGCCTGATTGCACTTGGAAGCTGAAACATTTTTAAATAAGTCTGACTCAAAAGTTCATTCTGTTATTCTAAATAAACAAGTAGTGTGTTATAAGTTGGAATCAGCAAAAGGAATTCCATTAGCATATTAGTGGAACTGGGAAAATGATAAACACGATATTCCATCAGAAGTAACTGGAAACCTCATTAGTTTTATATATCAAAAAAGACTTGAAACTGTCTCAGAATGTTCCACAACAGTGAAATGTACTTTTCTATTTTTATCAGGTACAAAATAATATCTGCAAATAAAGTCATCTTTTCTTGATTACCATACTAATTATATCCTTGAACTTCTAAGTCCCTTATTTTCTTTGTCAATAGTTTTAAATTTGATGCAAATAACACATGGGCGAGAGGGCACTCTTGCTTGCTTTCTCTGTTCAAACAGAACTTATCAGAAAAGCACTCCCCAAAATTAATTTTCTACTCCGATCCCTTATATCCCCTTAATTAACCTTATTATTGTGTTAGGGAATGCAAATGCTTCCATTGCCCTGCTCATAAAATCCCAAATTACTCTGTCAAATGCTTTCTCTGCACCAAGACCTGGCAACAACAGTGGTGTTGTCTTACATTCTGCTTCCCTTTGGATCATCATTGAACAAAGGCAATAGCTGTAAACTATGTATCCACACACAAATTGGTTCAGGAATACCCATATTTATGGGGACATGATAAAATTAAGAACTTAGGATTATGGGATAAAAAAAGATTCTGTTATGGCAGCTAAGGATATGTGGGAAGAAGCTAAACAAAAGATAATGCAAAAACTGAGAAACTGGAACCTCTGTTTTATGGATATGGATAACAGGATACAAGCAGTGAAAATGTTTTAGTCCCTTTAGTTTTTTTATACATAGGTCAGGCATTTTTTTTATAAACCAGAGAAGTGTTGGATAGCAGTTAACAAAGAGATGAAGGATTTTTTTCAGGGAGAGGAATAGGGAAGGTGGGATAAGCTGAACCTTCCAGTAGAACGAGGTGGTTTGAGATTACTTGAAGGGGTATTTCAGAACTGCACAGTTAATGCTCCTATACATAGTACAAGCAAAAAGCTATAATTCAAAGTAGAAAGGGATGACGATGATGAAACAAGGGGAACCTCAAGAATTAAGAACAGACTGGGATTTTGGATGCAGATCTTTACAGAAAATAACAATAACCATACAAAATATTGTATTCATAAAATAGCAGAAAGTATTCTAAGAACTAAGCCAACACGAGAATGGAGAAAGCAGATTTTGCCAACAGGGATGACTGCAATTAAGGGTACAGAGAAAAGGCAAGAGGGGCTAGAATTTACTAGAGAAAACTGGCAAAGGAACAAGGTATTGTGAGCAAATAATTAGAGAGGGAAAGGTAGTAGATATGGGAAGAGGCTTAGACAACATTTGGACTGCAGGCTAGAGATTGCTTTCCCTATCAAGGACTGATATCAGAGTAGAGGCAAAGAGAGAGTGGAAAAGAGAGATTTTAAGTGAAAGACCAGCACTGGTAGAGTTTTAGTAGAGTCTAGAACAGAAACTGCTGTTAAAATATAATTAGTAGGGCATATAAAATATTGCATGATAACTATGGGAATCAATCAGAGGAGGTTAAAATGGATTGGAAAGAGAGACTGTATAAGCAATTCACAAAGACACATTGGGAGGATATATGTATGGCTCCCAAGTATGCAACAAAGATTTAGGATTTTTGCTTGAAAATATTTTCAGAGGTGTTTCTATACCCTAAGAAGACTTCAAATAATTTTCCCTCAGGTAGAAGACAAACATTGGAGGTATGATGCAGACGAAAGAGATAAATGGGAACATAATTTTGGGGGTGTAATGAGTTAGCACACTTTAAAAATTCCCTGCAGACTAGTGTATCAGAAATACTGGGTGAGCAGTTTGGTGAAATTAAGGAAATTATTTTTTGAAGTATAATATGGAATTGGAATTGCTTAGATATAGGAAGGAGTTGCTGAGTTTAATTCTGGTAGCTGGCGAAGAACCAATTACTGGAAAATGAAAATCAAAGTCTAAACCAACCATGCTAGAAGTAGTGACTATAGTAACAGAGATAAAAGAACTTGAAATGGGATCTTTATGAAAAAGGTAGGAGTAAATTACATAGAGCAAATGGAAAATGTAAGAGTAATACATGCAGATTAATGTTTTAGAGGAGGAATGAGGTTTACGAAAAGACAGAAATTGAATGAGTTATGTAATATTTGATTGACAATGACAGTACAGAAGATTACGTGTAATATATACTGTTTGCAATTGAAAATATGTCAGTATGGTTTGGTTTCATTCATGTAAATGTATGATTACCTATGTCATAAGTGATAATTAAATAAAGATGTGTCTTGTAATAAAAAAGAAAGAAAGAAAAATAAGTCACTGGAAAACCTGGAGCATTGGGCAGCAAGTTTGCTTCTCCCTAAGACACCAATGACCCAGTTATGGAAAAGTCTTCTCACAGGGCTGAATATTGCATACAAGTTCTTCAAATGCTTATTGTTGTACTATTTGTGCTGTGAAAAGTGACAGGTATCTGCCCCAGAAACTGAAGGATCAAACAAATGTGAAAGTCCTCAAAGGAAGCATTGTGGAGCTAAAAAGTTAGAACTTTGCTGTGTTGTATCACTCAACCTATCTATAGGAAAAATGAAGAGGAAGAAAACAAAACAAGCCAATTCAAAATGAAATTACCCTCATGAAGGACTCTAGTCCATTCAGACTGTCATTGCCCATGCCAGATTGATGATGTAACATGACAGCATTCTGTGTTATGAAGAGAAGGGCCAGAAGAGAAAGAACTGAATTGCTGATACACAGTTCTCATCTCTCATAGGTAGGCATGTGATTCCACTATACATGCTGACCCCCCCACCCCAACTGTACAGCCCAGAAGGGCAAGGAAAGGTAGAGCTAGGTACAGCTTAACAGGATGCTAGTAGCCATCTTTAATCAGAACTGTGCATGCGGTAATGCTTTCACATAAGGCAGTTTACATGTCCTGGATTGGTGGGCATGAACAGGTGCACCATGAAAAAAGCTCTTTTGGCTACTCTATAATGGTGATGTCCCACACTCACTCAGCTCTCAATGGCTTCCAAAGAGAGTCTGTAAAATTTTTAAAGTACAATAAATAATAGGCACTTTGTGTACAAACAGAATGTCTGAAGTCAGCAAAAACTGTAACAAAAAAGTAATGCCCTAGATGTATAACGTATTCAGCTGTTTCAGAATGCATTTGATTGTCCCAATTCAAGAGGTAAGCTTGTGAATCCAGGGAGAAGTTTCACAGAATGGCAGGGCCAGCCTCTCAGTAGAGGAGTAAGGCAGCTTATGTATCTCATGGCAATGCCAAAACAAGGTGTGAAGATATATGAAGGCTGCCAGCCTAGCCAGATAAAATGTTGTATATAATTCTGTCATTTGTAAATATTAATGTAAGCCACATGCTTGTTCTGTTTGTTAAATGTTGAACTTCAAAAATGTAACCACATTGCACTCTGATGGAGGAAAGCTGATAAGTCAAGCATTGTATAATTGTTTGATCTCAAAACTCAGAGCTGAGATGTCTGGATGAAGGAATTCATGCTATTGTTTTGAGACCAGAATTAATTGCTAGAATTTACAAGTATAATGTCTTTTATTGCTGTAGCTTCCTGACCAGGTGCAAGATCAAAAGGGCTACTAAATGAGTTTCTGTTATCCTGGGAACCAGAGAAAAAATGATGCAATCTGAAATGAGTCAGTAGTACTGTGTTATCAATTTAAGGACAGAGAGAGAGAATAACTCATAGCATTTTGCATTTGTCTTCAGAACATCTAACATCACCAGCACTGTTTTGTTTTATATGTAAGTTTATTTTAGAACTGTGTTTGCTCTTAGATATTGCTAGGAAATAGGAAGATTATACTAGTTGTTTTCTGTTTTGCTGTCAGAACTTTTCTACTGTATTGTTACAGGAGTTTGGCGACATGTTCACTGGGAAACCAGGGTGCACCCACCTGGTGCAGCACCAGGTGGATACAAGACCGCAAAGGCCTATTAGGCAGGCCCCTTATAGGGTGCCTGAGAGAGTCAAAAATACTCTGAGGGAGGAGATACAGCAGATGTTGGAACTAGGGGTAATTCAAGAGTCCAACAGTCCCTGGTCCTCCCCAGTGGTGCTGGTGCCAAAGAAAGATGGCAGCACTAGGTTCTGTGTGGACTACAGAAAATTAAATAGTCACACAGAGTCAGATGCTTACCCATGCCTAGGACAGATAAGGCCCTAGAGCAGCTGGGTGGGGCTAAGTATCTTACAGCCCTTGATCTTACCAAGGGTTATTGGCAGGTGCCCTTGACTCCCAGTGCTAGAGAGAAGTCAGCCTTTGTGACTCCTTTTGGCTTGTATGAGTTCACAAAGATGCCCTTTGGGATGAATAATGCTGCAGCAACTTTCCAGATGCTGGGTGATCATATCCTAGCAGGAGCAGGAGGGTTTGCCCTTACTTACCTAGATGATATTGCCATCTACAGCCATTCCTGGCAAGAGCACCTTCAACATGTCAGGGAGGTGCTGGACAGACTACAGAGGGCAGGGTTGACCATTAAGTCCAGCAAATGTCAGGTGGGTATGGCAGAGGTCTCCTACCTGGGACATAGAGTGGGGAGTGGTAAGATCAGGCCAGAACCTAGCAAAGTGGAAGCCATTCAGGTGTGGCCTGCACCTGTTACCAAACATCAGGTGAGGGCATTCTTAGGGAAAGCAGGGTACTACAGAAAGTTCGTCCCCAGTTGTAATACCATAGCTGCTCCCCTCACAGACCTGACAAGGAAGTACAGGCCAGATAATGTAGTGTGGACCACAGCTTGTGAGCAGGCATTCCAGAAAATTAAAGAAGCTTTGGGAGGACCCCCTGCATTAGCCAGTCCAGATTGCAGTAAAGAATTTGCTGTGCAGGTGGATGCTTCGAACCATGGGGTGGGGACAGTACTTAGCCAGATTTCTTCAGAGGGAGAAGAGTATCCAGTGGTTTATCTCAGTCATAGGCTCCATCCCAGGGAGGAATGCTTTACAGCTGTAGAAAAGGAATGTCTAGCCATAGTATGGGCAGTGCAGAAACTTCAGCCTTATCTGTATGGAAGATAATTCACTGTAGTTACAGACTACAATCCCCTAACATGGTTACACAGAGCCAGCCAGCAAAATGCCAAGCTGCTAAGATGGAGGCTAGGGTTCCAAGCATATGATATGTCAGTGCAGCACTGCAGTGGGATTAGCAGTGCCAACGCAGATGGGGTCTCAAGACAGGGAATAGGGTAAGGTATACTCAGATAGACCTAACCCTCTCAAGCAATGTTTCTCAAGGGTCACTTGAAAAACTAGCTTGAGTTTCCCGGGGGGGGCTCTGATTCTAAAGACAACCACAAAGCATTCTATAGCTATGCCAAGAATCTTAATGGCAACACTCAGATCTGCTCTGAGTTACAGCACAATGGTACTAAATATACAGAACCAACTGATATTGCCAACATCATGGCAGATAGGTTCAGTGCTAACTTTACCCCCCTCTCACCCCCTAAAGGGCCCATCTCTATACCGGAAGAATGCAAAGTTCCTGTAATCACAGCTTCACAGGTAAAAACCACACTTTCCAAAGCCAAGAACATAGCATCCACGGCACCTGACAACATCCCAGGTTGTGTTCTACATGAACTGCAGAATGAACTGGCACCCCACCTAAGCACCATGTTCAGTCATAGCCTCACCTCAGGCTTTGTGCCCACTGAATGGCACACAGTGACAGTTATCCCACTCCACAAAGGGGGAGTCACCATGGACCCTGGGAACTACCGCCCAATTAGCCTAGTAAGCCTGGTCTACAAGGCCATGGAACGTGACATCATGGAACTTATAAACAAAGACATTGGTAATCTCCAAACTCTGGACCCCACCCAGCTCGGGTTTTTAAAAGGCAGATCATGTCTCCTAAACCTGATAGACTTCTTTGAAGCAGTCACCAAAGCCATAGACAAGGGTAAGGTGGTACACACAGCCTATCTAGATCTCGTCAAGGATTTTGACACCATCACCCACTCTGGAATTATAGATAAACTCACTAAACTAGATATAAATCCCTATGTCACAAGATGGGTTGCCAACTGGCTCACTGACAGAACCCACACTGTGAAAGTAGCAGACTCCAAATCCGACTTCAGACCAGTGACAAGTGGAGTACCACAGGGTTGAGTCCTTTGTCCTCTCCTGTTTGGTATCCACTTTTCTGAAGTACAGGCTAACACAGAAGGTCTCTGGCTAATGAAGTTCACAGATAACTGCAAACTAGGAGCCATAATCAAAACTCCTAATGATGTGGACATCCTACAAAAGAGCCTCACTGAGACAGATGCCTGGTGGCAAAGCCATGACCTCAAGCTCAATGCCAAAAAGTGCATTGTCCCCCCTTTGGTAAAAACTCTGTACCCATGAGCTACCACATAGGTGGTAGTCTACTTAACACAGAAAGTGTGATAAGAGACCTTGGGACACAGGAGGACAGTAGTCTCTCCTTTGATAATCACATCGCCACAGTAGTCAGGAAATCCTTTTCTGTGGGACACCTCATCACAAAAGGTTTCTCATCCAAGAAAAAAGAGGTCATTGATGTTCATCGTGTTATACTGCTGCAGTCATCACACTTGGGTTATCCTGCCGTCAGGCAGTCCTGCAGTCGGACGAATCCCAAAGTCTTGGTCCGACGTCGGTTGTCATCGCTTCTTCCCTGATGTCAGTGCGACAGGGGGATAAAAGAGGCAGCCAACGCCATTTTCTTCATTCTTTCTTGCCGCACAGTGCCCGAAGCAGAAGCAGTTCGCAAGTGCTCCTGAGATTTTCAAATTGAATTTCAGCCCGAAGTCTTCTCTAAAGCTAAGAAACTTTTCTTGCCTCAGACCGATGTCAGACAAAGTTAATAACTGCATTTCTTGTGGGAAGCAAATACCTCATAAGGATTTTCATTCTTATTGTATTCCTTGCCTAGGCCCAGACCACGACGTCTCTGGTTGTCGGTTTTTTGTGCTAGGTTCAACAAACGTACAATCAAGTGTTGGGCAGATTTCGCCCGACATTATTTTGGCAGAAAATTTAACTATAGCATGTCGTCGGAGCAACCGACATCAGCAATGATTAAAAAATGCAAGGATAAGGACAGGCAACCAAGGCAAAGACCAGATACCGAGGCCTCAGCAAGGCCTGCCGCTGGTTCTCCGGTTTTCAGCGAGGCGCCTACGCAGCCCCTGACTACCGCTGAGTTAGAAATTCTGACGGCCTCCCAGACCAAATCAGCTGGGCCTCAGGAACCAGTTCCATCTCACCCCTCGGACAGCAACCCTGACAGTGATCCGGAGATTTTGGACAGGCCTTCGGTTTCTGAAGGTGTCTTCAAACCGACAACTATCTCTATTAAGTCTTATGCTAAACTTAAAGCCCCCTTAAAAGTTAGGAAACCGGGTCCACAGACCCCCCCACAGGCCCCTATGCCTAAAAAACAGATGCTTAAGATGGCTGAGGATTTAATTACCCTTATCAGGGGTTCACAACCCCCTCCTGACAAAAGGCCTAGACTGGAGGAAGATTATCCTTCCTCTGACCAAGCATCCATTTCCTCAGCTAACTCTGAGGACCAGGATTATTCCTTCCCTCCTTATGAAGACTCAGATGCTGAAGAGTCCATTCCCTCTGTCTCCCCCCCTGAAGACTACTCTTTTGGGGAAACTTTACACACCATGAGGGAACACTTCCACTGGGAAGGCCAAGATTACTCTGACTCTAAGAAAAGACTCCGTGAGTTTCTTCTTCTCCCACAGCATAGACCCCTTGCAATTCCTCCAGTTTTAGACATTTTGGATGATGTTTACACGAATCTAGTCTAAACCCAGATTCCTTACCTCCTGCACCAGCTAAACCAGACAGATACTACTGAGTTCCTGATTCTCATAAGTTTCTATATAAAAGCCCTGTTGCAGACCCCAAAACCATTTCCCAGGGTCCCAAAGGGGTTAAGGCCTCTACTGCTAAGAATCCACTACCCTCTGAAAGAGATTCCAGAGCATTAGAAAGATGGGGGAAGAAAGTGTATACGTCTGCCACTTTGGCCATGAGGGCCTTAAACTGCCAATTCCACATGCTAAAATACCAGCAGTACTTGATTACACAGTTAAAGCAGAAAATGATCTCTCAGACAGATGAACCTGATTTCAAAGAGATGCAGGATTTGCTGCATGCAGCAGAACAGGTGGGAAAGCATACCTTACAGTGTGGTTTTGATTCATTGGAAGCCTCGTGTAGATCAGCTGTCACAGGATCTGTAATATGTAGACATGCTTGGCTAAAAGAGCAAGCCTTACCAGAATATGTCAAAGCAAAGTTATTGGATGCTCCATTTCAGAAAGATGTGTTATTTGGTGTCAAAGCAGAGGAAGTTTTAAAGAAAATGGAAGAAAAGGCAAAATCTATGCAGACAGTTAAAGATTTTTTACAGGTACAATCTCCTTGTTTCAGCAGAAACTGGCCATCAAAAAACTGGTCTTTTCCTGCATCAGACAAACCCCAAAGGGGTAGGTACAGACGCCCAAGGGGCAGAGGCCAGCCACAAGGTTCTTTCAGGCCTAGACAATGGCATACAACAACTCAAAGAGGTGGAGACGAAAGATCTCAACCCTTCAGGAAACAAACACAATGACTTCCCTCTTCGCCTGCCAAGCAAAATTGCCCTTGCAGCACCGTTGGGAGGAAAACTGGCTCTATTTCCACAAAATTGGTGCATCATAACAAAGGATAAATGGGTTCTTGATATTATTACCTGAGGCTACAGATTGCATTTTCACACTTTACCACGGATGAGAAGCATGCCAAATCTGCCTCCAAACCAATGGGCAGAGGCACAAATGCAAATTTCAGCTCTCGTGGATATGAAAGCAATTCAAAAGGTACCTACAAAGGAGCAAGGTCAAGGATTTTACTCAAGACTATTTCTAGTACCAAGAAAGGACAAAGCTTGGAGACCCATTTTAGACCTCTCAATTCTAAACACATACCTGGAGGTACCCAAATTCAAAATGCTCACACTACAGCAGCTTCTTCCCATGCTGGGCAAGGAGTCTTGGCTGGTAATGTTGGTCCTCAAAAAGGCATATCCGCATGTCCCTATCAGACAAGATTGCAGAAGATACCTCAGATTTTTGGCAGGTACAATGCATTATCAATTCTCTGCATTGCCCTTTGGCTTATCTACTGTGCCCAGAGTATTTATGAAATGCCTGGCATCAGTAATTGCATACTGCAGACAACAAGGAATACAAATTTATCCATATCTGGACGACTGCCTGATCCAAGCGGACAGCAAGGCCATTCTATTACAGCATCTGGCATTTGTAACAAAGCTGCTAAGTTGCCTAGGGTACACAGTAAACAAAAAGAAGTCAAAGCTAATACCCTCACAAGACATAATATTCCTGGGTGCCAGCTTAAATACAACAGCCAAGATGGCTTATCTCATGCTAGACAAACAAAAACAACTGACTCAATACTTCAAAAAGATGGCAACTTTTACCCAGCTCATTGCAAGGAAAATCCTGCAGGCATTGGGGTTCATGGCATCCTGCATTCAACTAATTCCACATGCAATGCTGCATATGAGGAAATTACAATGGTACCTGAAAATTGTATGGACTCAACACAGGCACAGCCTCAAAACAAGTATACCTCTCATTCCCTGCCTTCAAAAAGAGTTCCTATGGTGGGCTCAAGCATGTCAAATAAACAAGGGTCTTCCTTTTGTCTTACCTCCAGCAAACCAAACTATGACAACAGATTCTTCAGACTACGCCTGGGGAGCACACATAGCAGGACAGTGCATACAGGGCAAATGGTCTGCAAAACAAATGCATCTACACATCAACTAAAAGTTGATGCTAGCTGCGCAAAATGCACTGACAGCCTTCAAGGACCTCTTGCATCCAGGACAACTACTAATAAGGACAGACAACACCACAGTTATGTGGTACATAAACAAACAGGGAGGAACACACTCCTACCCTTTATGCAGACAGGCAATGACCTTGTGGAACACAGCATTGACTTACCAAGTACAACTGCAAGCACAATTCCTGCCAGGAAAGGAAAACATATTGGCAGATGAATTAAGCAGAAATTTGGCAGATCCTCACGAGTGGAGACTACACCCACAAGTATTTTCAATGATAACTCAAAGGTGGGGCAGCCCAGACATAGATCTATTTCCCCCAACAATTGCCAACTACAGAAATTTTGCACAAGGACTTATCATTCCCTAGCCTGGAAAATGGACGCCCTATCATTCAATTGGACAGCATTGACAGTCTATGCCTTCCCACCACTACCTCTCTTGACCAAGGTATTACTGAAAGTCAGATCAGAGAGACCACAAATGATCCTCATTGCTCCGGACTGGCCACGTCAGCACTGGTACCCATTACTAAGGACCTTGACTCACAGCCCTCCATGGATCATACCTCAATTCCCACTTATGTTTACTCAGCAAAACTCAGATCCTTCACAGTCAGCTCAGGACTTTAAATTTAGCTGCATGGAGAATACCTTGAATTATCAATCAACACTTCTCTCAAAGGATGTCCTGAATGTCATTTTGGAGGCCAGGAGGCCCAGCACCAGAAAAACTTACTCAGACAAATGGAAAAGATTTTGTGCATGGAACCAGGCTAAAGGCCAAAATCCTTGGATACCAAACATTCCTCAAATACTGCAATACTTAACTGAGATGCTACACAAAGGCCTTTCTTTCTCATCCATTAAGATCCATGCTTCAGCCATTTCAGCTCAATATAATACAGATCCTCCCATATTCTCACACCCTTTACTAAGGCAGTTTCTCAGAGGGGCTAAGAATATAAGACCCCCCAGAAACCCCCCCTCCCAACGCCAGCTTGGGACCTCAACTTCATTTTAGAAAAATTAACACTGCCTCCTTTCGAACCAGCCTTCTCAGCAGAACTACAATACTTGTCATGGAAAACAGCTCTGTTGCTGGTTATCACCTCAGCGCACAGGGTCTCAGAACTACAGGCACTTATGGCAGTGGAACCTTTCATCATTTTCCATCAGGGCAGAGTCTCTTTACGAACTAACCCTACCTTTATGCCAAAGGTAGTATCCAGTGTGGTTTTGAATCAGACCATTCATTTACCCACCTTTTATCCAAACCCCCAGAATAAAGGAGAAAGACTACTTCACTCTTTAGACATTCACAGACAGCTATGTTACTGTTTGGATAAGACAAAGACCTTCAAAAAAACTGACCAACTCTGTATCTTATGCTGCAGGTTCACAAGGAAAGGCTATTTCAAAAGAGACCATCTCCAAATGGATAGCACATTGTATCCGCTTTTGCTACTCACACCATGGGAAAGCAGTGCCTGTTAATATTAGGTCCCATTCTACCAGGGCTACAGCAACCTCAGCAGCCTTTCTCAGGGGGGTTCCAACCAAGGACATTCTGGAGGCAGCTACTTGGAGTTCAGTGCACACCTTTACCAAGCACTAACACCTTCCATTATACTCAAAAAAACAGAGCTGGTTTTGCCACTTCAGTTCTGCAGGGCATCCTAGCTTCACCTAACCCAGTTTAGTACCAGCCACCCATCCATAGCTTTGGGATTCAACCCAAGTGTGATGACTGCAGCAGTATAACAAGATGAACATAGTACAGTTTTGTACCTATGATAAATGTAGATGTTCAAGTGTATATACTGCTGCAGTCCAGGTTACCCTCCCACCATCCCCTCTACATACCAGGGTGTTAGTTATAACCCCATGTACATCAGTCTATTGGCTGCATGTCTATATGGGGTATTTGCTAACAGCTAGTACTATTGTTTTGTCTACTAAGGTATTTTTGCATAGTTATTTGTATTGCCTTCCTAGTTGGGGGCACCTGATATCTGGGGCAAGAAAAACTGAAGAAAATGGCGTTGGCTGCCTCTTTTATCCCCCTGTCACACTGACATCAGGGAAGAAGCGACGACAACCAACGCCAGACCAAGACTTTGGGATTTGGCCGACTGCGGGACTGCCTGATGGCAGGATAACCCAAGTGTGATGACTGCAGCAGTATATACACTTGTACATCTACATTTATGGTAGGTACAAAACTGTACTTTCCCCTCTACTCGTCACTCATTAGACCCATTATAAAGTACAACACACCTTTTGGTATGTACCTTACAAAACATCTACAACAACTGGAAAGGCCACAGAAATACCTCACAAAGAGGATTACCGGCCTCAAACAGATGCCCTGTGCAGACCGTCTCAAAAATCTCCAGCTTTACTCTGTCACATATCGCCTACTCAGAGGTGATCTCTGCCTAACATACAGAGCTATGTCAAACCCAGAGCTGTTGGACATGCTCCACTTAAAGAAATCCCAATCCCTCCAAGCTACATGCTCTAGGGACCTAAACCTTGTCACCACAATAAGCAGAACATGCTGGAGGGATACATTCCTGTCCCACAGACTTCCCATACTCTGGGACAAATTACCTTTCTATATCAAACAAAGCTCCTCATTAGCACTCTTCAAGAAAAATATTGATGATTGGATAGGAAATAGAAAATTCACCCCGGGGATCACCTCTGTGGCTCTGCTCAACAGGGTCACAGGAAAATAATTTTCTTGGGTGGCTAAAGCCAGGGTACCTTTTTGGCTAGCTTATATAGGCCCTAGGGCCAATAGTACCTACCTATGAACATATATGTGAATATATGTGAAGGCTGCCAGCCTAGCTAGATAAAATTTTGTACATATTTCTGTCATTTGTAAATATTAATGTAAGCCACATGCTTGTTCTGTTTGTTAAATGTTGAACTTCAAAAATGTAACCAAATTGCACTCTACTTGAGGAAAGCTGATAAGTCAAGCATTGTAAAAGTTTGATCTCAAAACTCAGAGCCGAGAGGTCTGGATGAAGGAATTCTTGCTATTGTTTTGAGACCAGAGTTAATTGTAGAATTTGCATGTATAATGTCTTTTATTGCTGTAGCTTCCTGGCCAGGTGCAAGATCAAAAGGGCTGCTAATCTCTGAGTTTTTGTTAGCCTGGTAACCAGAGAAAAATGATGTAATCTGAAATGAGTCAGTAGTACTGTGCTGTTAAGGACAGAGAGAGAGAGACTCAGAGCATTTTGCATTTGTCTTCAGAACATCCAAAATCACCAGCACTGCCTTGCACTATATGTAAGTTTATTTTAGAACTGTGTTTGCTCTTAGATATAGCTAAGAAATAGGAAGATTAGACTAGTTTTCTGTACTGATGTCAGAACTTTTCTACTGTATTATTTTAAGCATTTCTCTATGATCTTTGTACTCTTGACTAGCACTGTGTAGTAAGAAGTATTGTCTTGTGTTCTTATTTATTATTAAATATTTTAAAGCCTTTTAACTGTGGCTATTTTATGTAGAGATAATTTAAGCTCTAGAGTACTTTGCATGTATATAGTGATACTGTCCAAGCCACTCCAAATAAGCCTTGCTGTTCATCACACTAATCAGCTGGATAATAATATTGCACAGTAATAATTGGACACCCTTTGATAAGGGCCTTTTTAGTAGCTGATAAGTAAGGGTCCTGGTGGCAGTGATTATTACCTTATAGCCTGGACAGAAGGGGCACAGCTAGTGAACCTGTGCCAGCCTTCCCCAGGAGTATCTGTGTGGTTGTATATAAATCATATTTCAAAGTGTGTGTGTGTGTGTGTGTGTGTGTGTGTGTGTGTGTGTGTGTGTGTGTGTGTGTGTGTGTGTGTGTGTGTCTGTGTGGGACTCTGGTTAAGGACCCCACTCTATAGCTGTGCCAGTATAGAGTCTTATTGGGGATCTGGAGAGAAAGGGAGAAACCAACCCCAGACTGACTGTGATCTCTGTGTGCTCTTAAGGGAAATTTTACTTTACTGTGTGTGTATTTGTTATCCTTCTCATTGTGGACGCCCCTTACTGGTGTTAGTGGTGAGGATTGAGGCTCCTTGATTGCTGGGCCAGTGCACTGGCATCACACAAGGCATGAGCAAAGGCGCTGAAAAATTAGCCTATAAAACATGAACTTTAAACAATTAATCTGGTATAAACTATGTAAAGTGGTACAAAGAAAGACCTCTGGAAGGGCCTTTCAGTTATGCCTTTGATAAAGCCAGTGGTAAACTTTCTAGCATTTCTGTGTGGAAATGAAGCTGTCAAAATATCTAAAATAGGCTGCCTGTTTAAGTATTGCTTGAGTCTGGGAGCATTCCTCTTTTGAACATTCTGAATTTATGGACTGGGGAAAGGCATTTTGGGATACCACTACAGTCACAAACTGAAAAATCTGTACACTTTCTAAACCTTGTATTTATTGGGCAGAAGAGAGCACAGCTTTTACACACTGTGCAGTTATTATGCTGTTATAAGCGGGTCACCCTAAGATGTGTAATTCATGACTGCTTGATGGTAAAATTTAGAAAATGTTTTTGATATGGTCATAATGAAATTAAATATCCTAACTTTAACTGGTGTTCATTATTTACTGAACTAAGCTATTCATTTTCAAACACCATCTGTACAGAAAAGTGATACACCATCATGTCATTCATAGAATGCTCACCACTTGGAATCTGCAGAGATGTGTATATGGGGTTAGAATGTACAACAAAATTCCTCTGGCGGCTGCCTTGAGTATGGCTGTGCCACAATTGGCTGTTACTCTACAGGGAATGATTGGATGAGATCATGGTGGCAGACTAGATGGTCATCAAACGACAGGGCCAAAGGGAAAAGTATAATGAATTAGAATGTAAGGAAAAGGATGAATAGTGACAGCAAGGTGAAGATGCAGAACAGCAGAGGGTCTACACCATAATAAAAACAGAAGAAAAGCAAAAGGAAGGCAGGTCAAAGAGCTTCAAGAAGAATGCAGCTTTCAGTGTGCCTCAAGAAAAGATGACTGTACTGCAACATGAAAAAAAGGCCAAGAAAGTAGTATGCAACAACAGGCAGAACCTAGTATCCAAGAACAGGAAGGACCCTTCATTAGAAGGTCATTAAGTGAAAATACAGCACCTGACTTGACTATAGTCATCATCCTCATCATCATCAACCCTTTTTTTCCCATTTCTACATGGAGGCATGGTGTCATGTCAAATGTCAACACAAATTGCACTTCAGACCAACTTTCCTTCCTTCTTCATCAGTCTGGACTGACTGTTGCAGGTCTTCTTTCACTTAGTCCATCCCTCTCTTAACTGGACATCTTCATCTCCTCTTGCCTTCTTCCCTATTTTTCCAAATCATCCTTACCAAAAAATATTTTGTTTTCTTACACGTGACCAAATCACTGTAACATGTTCTTGTTGACTTTCTCTGCAATTGGGGCTACTTTGGCTTCTGCTCTGATGTCCTTATTTCTTCATCTGTCCCACAATGTGCTACTTGCCACCCATCCCATGCACTTCATTTCCATCACATCAAGCTTTCTTATCTGCACTGCCTTCATTGCCCATGTTTCTGTGCCGCACAGAAGCATTGATTGCATCACTGCTGTGTACTCCTTGCTCTTCAGCTTTTTTTTTGGCAAAATTCTGTCATGTCCTATCCTGCACTTCAAGCCTGTTGATTAGAGCATCTCTAATTCAAGCTTTTATTTCTTCAGATTTTCCTTCTTCACGACCACACCTCCCAGATATTTGACATTGTCCATTTCATTGTTTTCCTTTCTATCTCAATCTTTAGCTTCTACTGAAATGTCATTTGTTACCTTGGCCAAAATCTTGTCTATACTCAGTTCCATCCCATGTGCCTTAAGTTTTGCATTCCAGTCACCTGTTCTTTGCTGAAATTCCTATTCAGATTCTGCTTGTAGTACTACATTATCTGTATCTAGTAGTTTTAGTAGTTTTATAGTAATTTTGTTGATTTGTTGCCTCTGACCTGTTTGTGAATGTAGTCCATTACCTACTAAACCCTGATACACACGTACTCCATCTGGGAATCTCTGTGAGTCTGAACACTGTTTGTACAGTCATTGGTCCTTGTACATAGTCTGTACTAACTCTGCCAATGTTTTGGGACTTTAAACCATCAGAGGACTGCACAAATCAGTTTGCTTAGGAAGTTGTGATATGCTTACTTCAAAACTAGGAATACCCAGTTGGAGTCTTTCCTTATCTGTAACTTCTTCAGTGTCTGTCTCAGCAGGTCCTGTGTACCAGTTTTGACTATAATATTCATGGAAAAAGGTGAATGCTTTTGAAATAACAGTCTGACTAGATTTAAAGATAATTAAGATTACACTTTTAAAAAACTGCTTGGAGGAATACACCAAATTCCACAGTCAATACATTATCAAAAGACAAACAGTTTATTATTAGTGGGCTGGAAAAAATGCCCCTTATCATGTTGTCATTAAATAATACTTTAATATCCATACAGGTAACTATATCAGTCAGACAACTGCCATGTCCACCTGTAGCAGACCTGGAGTAAAACAGCAATTTAACTATTTTCTCAAACACTACATCCTATAAATTTCCATCTTGGTTTGGCACAGAAGTTAGTTATAACCACCATTTGCTCTGCATGAATGTCATCTTTGTGCAATTTGTCAAAGATATTCTTCCCTCTTTTTCCTCATATTATGTTAGCCTTATTATATTCACCTCCAGCTGTTACAGTTTTGGGAAATATGGTGCTCTCAAAGAAGTCAGTATGGACATGAAGTTCTTCCACTTTTGAATGAAGAGGTTTATAACTGTTACAGAATACATTCATACATCTCACTTTTAAACCGGAAGAGTACATGGCAGTTTATTTTGTAGTTCTCTAGCACAGCTCCTAAGATCTTTCCTTTACTCATTCTTTGTAGTGCTCTACTGCAGCTTTACTGTTTATTTTTCATCCTCAGACTATGTAGTTTTCGGCTTCTATTGTTGGGTAGCAACATGTTGGTTTAGTGGTTAAGGCTTTTGCCTCACAGAACCCAGGGTCTATGGTTCAGTCATAAACTCAGGTTTCCATATGTTTGGAATTTGTATGTTCTCCCTGTATATGTGCTTGGATTTTTACCAGATGCTGTTCTTTCCTCCTACCTCCCAAAAACATGCTAGCTTTTTGACTACACTAAATTGTCCATATGTACTGTGTTTACATTTGCCCTTCTGACCTGGGTTGTGGTTGAAAAGAGTTTGAAAAAAAAACTAGTTAATTTCCCAAGTTAACAAATGAATACAATAAATACTCTCCTCCATTCAAGACCATCTAGCCATGCCTCTCTCAAAATGTCTATTATAGCATTTGTTTATACCATTGTCTTTTACAGACACCTTTTAATTCTTCTCAATAGTCATGGATAATATTTCAGGTATTGCCTTCTGTCATTATTTTCCTACCTAAGTGGTGTAAAAAAAATCTCACCTCACTTAAATTACCTACACTTTTCGGTGCATTTACTGTCAGAATCCTTCTGGCTGCAGACAGATACCATCCACTGTGTATGGGGCAATTACCACCATAACAACTGCAAACAAACGTGACCTGAGGGTAATGCTACTCAATGCTAGAAGCCTAAATCTCAAAATGCACTCATTCAAGTCACTCCTAAAACTGGAGAACATCGACCTTTGTGCAGTAACAGAGACCTGGTTCAAGGCTCCAGACAGCATCCCAGTGCTACCAAGCTACACAGCATATCACACCTTTCGACCCCCAAACCTGGACCGTAGCCCCGAAGGAGGTGTGGGCTGAAGCACCAAAGGAAGTGGTGTATCCATCTTCATAAAGGACGCGCACACCTCCAGACTGATTGCCCAACGTAATGCATCAGAGGTACTACAGGTACAACTAACACTGGATAAAATAACAATCCAGGTTGTAGCCTGCTATAGATCCCCCACAATGTCCCAAGACTCCCACTCCGCATTCCCGAACACTCTGGAGAGCATTAAGGTTCAACCTATTACCCTTATACTGGGAGACTTTAACTACCCTTCCATTAGCTGGGAAAATTACTCCTGCTCCAACTCATTTGCCCAACGATTTCTAGAATTCATTAACTCCAACTCCCTGGACCAACTCATTCTCACTCCCACCAGAGGCAGAAACATTCTCGATCTGGTCATCACAAGCATAGGGGACCGTTGCTCTACACCAGTGATCAACTCCTCCCTGGTCAGATCTGACCATAGGTTAATCCCAGTCAATATCCAAATCCCACCCGCACACTCCCTGAAGGAAACCACAGTGAAAAACTTTTCCAAAACCAATTTTGTGCTTCTAAAGACAGAAGTGTTAAACTTCACGTCACCCACACAAACAGGGAAAGGATGTATGGCTGTAGAATCGTACACCAAGGCACTGTATGACCATTTACACAAGTGCATGAATCAGGCCATACCTAACAGAATCAAGGTCATGTCCTCCAAAAAAAGGAAGCCAATCTTGTGGTCCCCTGTCATTAACAAACTTTACAACAGAAGAAAAAAAAACTGTTGCAGAAAAGGGCTAATAACCAAGACTGGAAAAATTACCTTGTAAGTTTCAGCAAAAAACTGAGATCTCTCATTAAAGCCTCCAAAGCTAGTTATGAAAACAAAATTGCAACAGATGCTAAAGATAACCACAAGGCATTCTTTAGTTACGTCATGAACCTACATAATAATATGCAGGGGTGCTCTGCACTACTGCACAATGGCACCACTTATACTGAACAAATAGATATTGCCAACATGTTGTTAGACAGGTTTAGTGCAAACTTTACACCCCCTCACCCCCAAAAGGGCCCATCCCAATACCCAAGGAATGCCAAATCCCAAATATCATGGCTGCTCAGGTAGAAGCTGCACTAGCCAAAGCCAAAAATACAGCTTCCATGGGACCTGCTAATATACCTGGCTGCATGCTACATGAATTACAAAGGGAACTGGCACCTCACCTGAGTGCCCTGTTCAACCACAGCCTCACTTCAGGCTTTATCCCCACTGAATGGTGCACCACTACAGTCATTCCTCTCCACAAAGGGGGAGTGACTACTGACCCAGGAAACTACTGCCCCATCAGCCTGATGAGCCTGATCTGTAAGGCCATGGAGTGCATCATTATGGATCTCATAAACAAGGATATTGGGAACCTTCAAACCCTGGATCCTTCACAGTTTGGGTTTGTGACGGGCAGATCATGTCTGCTCAACCTGATAGACTTCTTCGAATCTGTCACCAGAGCAGTCGATGAAGGCAAGGCAGTCCATACAGCCTACCTCGATCTGGCCAAGTCCTTCGACACTATCCCTCACTCAGGGATCATTGACAGACTAACCAACCTAGGCATCAAACCCTACATCATAAGATGGGTTGCCAACTGGTTCACGGACAGAACCCACATGGTGAAAGTTGCAGACTCCAAATCTGACTACCAGGCAGTCACAAGTGGCGTCTCACAAGGATCAGTCCTAGATCCTCTCCTGTTTGGTATATACTTCTCTGAAGTTCAGGCCAACACCAAAGGACTCTGGTTAACCAAATTCGCAGATGACTGCAAACTGGGAGCCATTATTGACTCTCAAGTTGACGTCGACATTCTACAAAAAGGCTTGACTGACACCAACGACTGGTGCCAGAACCATGGTCTTAAGCTCAATGCCAAAAAGTGCATCGTCATCCCCTTCAGGAAAAACTCGGTGCCCACAAACTACCACATCGACTGTAGCCCCCTCAACTCCGAAGGTGTGACAAGAGATCTAGGGACACAAGTGGATAGCAACCTCTCCTTTGACAACCATGTGGCCACCGTAGTTACAAAAGTCCTTCTATGTGGCACACCTCATTACAAAGGGTTTCTCATCCAGGAAAAAAGAGGTCATAATCCCTCTCTACTCATCCCTCATCAGACTCATTATAGAGTACAGTGCCACATTTGGCATGTACCTCACTAGACACCTACAACAAGTGGAGAGGCCACAGAAATTCCTCACAAAGAGGATCCTAGGACTCAAACACATGCCCTACACAGACAGACTCAAAAAACTACAGCTGTACTCCATCTCATATCGCCTACTTAGAGGCGATCTCTGCTTGGCATACAAAACCATGTCGGACCCAGTGTTACTAGATATGCTTCATCTGAAAAAGACTCAATCCCTCCGCACCACACGGTCTAAGGACCTCAACCTCATCACTACAATAAACAGAACCTGCTGGAGGGGCAGGTTCCTATCCCAGAGACTACTCATACTCTGGAGTAAACTCCCCATTCATGTCAAGCAGAGCACCTCACTGGCCCTCTTCAAGAAAAATCTTGACGAATGGATGGGTAACAGGAAATTCACCCCAGGGATCATTTCAAAAGCCTTGCTCAATAGGGATACAAGGAACTAATGTCCGGCAACAGGACGACTGGCTATGTTCTTGGGCTAGGCTTGTGTTGGCTCCAGGGCCATTAGCCTAGTACTCACCTGTGAACCTAAATCTGCCCATTAATAAATGTGCTTTATGTTATGTCTGTATTCAAAGTTTTCTAAATAAGCACTAGCGTGATATAGTTTGAGATTCTTCCTCTTGTCACTGCTTAAGTCTGGCAGAATTATTACACCATCACTTCCTTCTTTTCCTCATTAAGACAGTAAGTGAATCATTTCTAATTAGATGTGACTTCCTCAATGATTCCTTTTGTACCTTTGCTACTGATGCAATGAGGTATTATGCCTTTGTTTCCACCTATTGCCATTGCACATCTCTCAGCTGTCCATTATTTGCTTCACATTTTTACCTTGTCTGTCTTCAAACTGGATTACAGTCAGTCAATAATGAAAGGCATTAGAGTTTAATGCTTCTTATTGCTAATAAAATGTATATTAATTCCGATTCTTTCTACTGTTGGTTATAACCCCCCATTTTATCTAAGAAACTCTGGCCATTGTGGAGGCAGAAAGACATTCAGGTGGAAAAGAAGCCTTGCAAAGAAGCATACCACCGTACTATACTCATTTCCTAAGGGAACGTTTATACGGTTGTCCTGTTGCAGTCTTTTGCCATTTTTTTTTACATATTAGCTGTTTAAGTGAGTTATAGTAATACTTCCTGATTTTGGGCCTTTGACCTCACATTACTTTTGATTTGGTCCCTGATTCTTGAGCAAAGAAGTTGAGAGCTATGGTCCCTTCTTCTATCGCTATCCTTTGGTAACCGTGAAGTCCTGACTGAGCCAATGGCCCATTTTCAGCAGAGGCCTGGGGAAAAAAGCTCCATAACAGATTCAAAAACATTTTAACAGTAGTTGATGAGTAGTTATATACAAGGTTTGGAAAGCCATGTAACATGTTAAATATTTTACAATGAAATGAGGAGAAAGGCTCCACAAAACACACATAAAAGACAATTTATAATAGTTGATGAATAAATTATAGACAAGTGGAGAAAGATTCCCCACAACTGATGAAACACAAACAGATTGAGCTATATTTAAAGAATATTACTAAGATAAACTATGATCAAGAATTCTATATGAACTGCAAGTAGCAAGAACTGGATTGACTATGTCAAGTAAACCCAGAGACTGCCCATGCTATGGAATAAACTTCCCATACATGTCAAGAGGAGCACCTCACTGGCCCTCTTTAAGAGAAATCTTGATGAGTGGATGGGAAGTAGAAAAGTCACCCTGGGGATCACTCCAGTGATTCTACTTAACAGAGACACTGAGAACTAAGGTTGGGTGGCACGATGCCAGGGTAATCCTATGGGCTAGGCTTGTAAAAGCTCCAGGGCCATTAGCCTAGTACTCAACTATGAAGCTATGAACCTATGAGTAGTACATAGTTTTTCAAAATGTTGACTATATTTCTAATAATATATGAAGTACGTGGATGTATAGGTTACCCATCCATTTGTCCAAATTATACATGAGTGGAGTCTGTGTTTTATGTGGAGTGAAAGATGGTGCCATAGCAGAAGAATTTCCTAAGGTACAAACCTACCCCTCTAATTTGTTCTACTTATTTTGCCAGAGACTAAGATCAGTTGTGCAGATGTTTATGATACCACTGGACTTGCAAATGTGTAAGCTTGACAGAATAGGGTCTGTTAAAACTCTGTACACAAGACAGAGATCGCTTCGCAGTAGCCTGTATGATACTGTTCCCAAGAAAAGAAGTTGTTGGGACTTTTCCAAGGCTTGGATACTGCTCCTTACCTGCTTTTTATTAAATAATGGAAGTGCCTATCAGCTTAAAGTAAGCAAGAAAGAGCACTACAATTATAATCGGAGTCTAACTGGAAGTAGTGGTTAAGGTATATAATGTGATGAGTAGTGTGTATTGGGGGATAACATTTTTCAGATGCTAATAGAAATGCTATTGTCATTTGATCCACACTGAAGTACTCTGAGCTGTTCTGGAGGCTGCACTTGACAAGACACTACTGCAGTTCTAATGCCACATAGGGAAAGATGGCAATAGACTGCATTCTACTTTACTAAACAGTGATGAATAAGTTGGGGTCTGGCTGAAACCTTTAAATTCCTCAATGGAAAGGAAACAGTATAGACAGCATATTTTAAAGAAATTTTTTTTTGCGTTTTTCGGCTTTTCCCAGTTAAGGGTCGCCACAGCGGAACTCCGGTCAGCTAATGATTGGTAGTAGAGTTTTACGTGCTGGCTTGCCAGGCCTAATGTACAACCTTCAATGAAGGAACTCCCATTCATGCATGTTGTCACACAGAAGACGCTCTAACTGAGAATCGAACGGGCAACGTCTAACTGTGAGGCGACAACGCTATGCAGCACCACCACCGCAGTGCAAATATATCCTGCAAATTAAGGACCTTACAGTGAGGTTAAATCCGGGAAAACTGAGGAGCATAGCTCTCAATGTCTTAGCACAAAAAAATCTGGACAAAGCCAAAAATAATGAAGGGACAAAGCCCCAAAAATAGGGACAAATTTTAAATATTGGTATTATAAACTTAGAAAGTTGCTAGAATAAAATATCTTGTGTTACCATGTATTTTCTGAAGGATATGAAGCCCGAAACTCAAATGGCTGTCATTATTTAGTAAATTCAGTCTTCAGTGATTTTACACAAAAAATCCAGAAAATCACAAATTTTATGAGGAACAGACCAAAAATATGAGGCAAAATCTGGACATGCTGTGAAAATCTGGACAGTTGAGAGGTATACTGAAGAGAGATTTCTCGAAGATTATTCATAGAAAGCAAGGTGAGTGTGTAATATTAATCAAACAGGAGCTGCACATCATAGAGGATAAGAGAGAAATGAACTACAACTCTGATATAATAAACAGAATATATAAGCCAAAAGTTAATTTTCTGCCAAGAAAATCTAGCTGTCCATGTCAAAAGAAGCATTTCTTTCTCAAGGGAGATGAACAAGATCTACATGATTCCACAGCAAGCTTTAGGCACTGGCTCCAAGAAAGCCTGCAGTTCACCACACATGGCATATGCCAGTAAAAATTATACTGACAAGTGAAACTTAAAATGAAAACGAAACACCTTTCAAATAAACATATCAAATGCTGACAGAATTATAATTACACAGAAAGCCAGGCAATTTACGTGTTTGGTCCACTTCAGAGGCTCAAGACCATTAATGTTTAAAACCTTATTAATCATAAGTCATAAAACACATCCTGCATACTGTAAAAAAATAATAAACATGAACTAAAGATCACATTCAGCCTCAAGACAAGAGACATATTTGGGGATTTCAAAGCAGATTTGGAAAGGTCATGTTGAACAAAGATTTCCTGTATAACATGCAGAACAACATAAGTGGAGAAACAGCCATGACAGAGTAGCACACTGAATAACGTAAAATAGCTCTGTTGATAGCCCACTACTGACAGAGAGGCTGTGTTTTACAATCATAACATGTAAATGTGGAAAAAGCCTGCTTTCATAACCCACACTCTTTTCTGGCTAAATAGATTTGCCTAATATATCCTTTGCTGCCTCGATTACTTTAAAGGAATATGCACAATACAAAATATTAAATTGGGCGTTAATTTGAATGTACTAAACTCTAGACCAGTGTTACAGGGGGAATTAATAAGGTATGGTAAAATATACTGATATTTGTTTCTAAATATGCAAGCAAATTGGAGTAAAAAGAGCTGCAGAGCAGCACACAGTTTACAAGTGGCAGTCATAAAATTCAAACACAGGCCTCAGAATTTGCAGCTGTGTGCCTTAGGAATTACATCATACTGCCTCCTCTGTATGGATTCATAGATTCAAAGATTGTTACTAGGCTAATGACCCAGGGTGCCTTTCTAACCCTACCCAAGTTTTCCCGAAAGATAATGGCATCCTGTATCCAAACAGGATATTGAGAGCCAAGCATTTATGAGCTACCTCTGTCCATAAGGGACATTTGTGCCAGGCCTTGTATACATTTTTATTCCCCATCCACTGGTCTAGGTTGCGCTTAAACTGAGTAATAGAAGAACTCAGCTTCACATGGATGGGAAGCCTCTTCCATAGGGTGGCAGTCTCTGGGACACGTCTGTCTGTCCAACATGTTCTGCTTAAGTCGCAGACAAAATTCAGATCCTGTCGTAGTTAAAGTATTTTTTTTACATGAGGTGATGTGAAATGGCAAAATTAAACAAAATGAGACTTTGCATCTTCTTGTAGGCCTGAAGAATATCAGATAACTGAATAACAATACTTCACAAAAACATCTGCACTTGGTACGCCAACATGCAACAGAGTACAATATTACACAGTGTTAAAATCCACCCCCCCCAGTAAGTCTAGATACTCAGTACTAATTAGACTCATTAGTGAGACACAAGATGTCTGTCTGTGATACTGGTGACTCCCAAATGTTGAATACCAGCCAGAAAAATAGAGACCCAGCCAGAGAGAGTGAGGAAGTAAGTGAATATTACTTATTTGTCATTCTTAGAGGGTTATTTTCCTTTCTTAGAGGGTAGGTGAGGGCATTCCCCACTCATGCTTTAACAGTATGATTGGTGGAAATTAGAGGACCTGAAACAGGATAAATATTGGGCACTGGGGAATAGACACATTATATCAATTGCAAACTTGAGCAATAAGCTTAAATCAGCCTCAATCCATGTGACCCTACCCTAATAGGATAATATGTGGTAGCCAAAGAGAAATATCCCAGCGCTGTAGTATAAAAATGATGCCCCTCATCACCCTGTATTTAATCCAATTTGGTGAATGAAAGGGTCAAGAAAGCATATAGGATATGAGTAATGCTAGATTGCTAGCAAAGTCTTTTGGTTTAGTGAAAAAATGCATCAAAAACATTTTCCTCTTGAGCCTGTCTTCATGGCACAGAGGGATGGATCTTTGCATGCACTCCAGCTGACCGGGTTTGATTAGTAGCTGTAACACACTGGAGGATCTGAGCAGGAAATGAGAGAAATGAACAGGCATAGCCTGCTTGCATCTTTTGAGAGTAGGAGGGAAAGCGTGCCTGGGGAGCACATAGACATAATACAGTTTCTCCAGTGAAAACCAGGAAAAAAATGTCTGCCATGCTTCAGGGCTGGTAGGCTGGGATGCTTGCTGATGTATGCCTTTGCAGCAGAGAGTGACTGTCCAGTGCTCATACTCATTGCATGCCCCACCCTTTCTGTCTGAACTGTGCAGGGACACAGGATTAAAACAAAAATGCTGAACCCCTGATGGCTGCCTAGATGCTGTTTCCTGTGAACCAACTGTTGCCTTTGGTGATGAAGGAATAGATGGTCCAGTGGTTTTGAGGGGGGGGGGTGCTAATGACCGGCAGTCAGCAGAGGCAAAATATGTTAAAAGAATACGTTTTTCTACTGGAGTCTGATATGGTCTTTTTATACTGCCGTTCACTGGCACTGAACATTATGCAGAGCCAAATGGCTCTACTACTGCTATACTAATTTTTCATTGACAAGTAAGTGAGCAGATTTTTATTTTGATAACATTGTCTCACTGTCAGAGCAAAGACACTTTGCTTGCTGCCTTAAATTCAAACTGCTGGGCATCTTGAAAGATAAACTACATGTGCCAGCACATTACATTAACTTAACCTGCTTGGGCATGAAAAGATAAAACAAATTATTAAAGATATATGACATAATCAGTGTAATTTACATGTGTAAAAATGACCATAATGTGACGATGCATGAAGTGTTTTTAATATCTGCAGTACATTTGCAACAAATGTATACTGTTTTCATTTTTATAGGACTTCATGATAGTACAGCCGTCTTCACATTTGATAATATAATTATAAGCTACTTTGCATTTTCCTGATGTAAACATATCTGCTAAACTGACTGTTGTATGCAGACTGCAAACCCTATATCAGCCACTGCAGTTTAACGTTAATATACTTGTTTACTGGCAGGGTCATGCATTTTTATCAGAAAGGGTTTCATGAAAACAGAAGGAAAATTTAAATTATCCAAGTCCAGAACTGAAGGAAACTTCGGTGCACTGTATTTCTGCTTAACTGTGTTCTTTGTGTGAACAAGGAGAGCGAGAGTACATAATTGGCAAAAAAAAGTATTGTAACTAGAAATGCATTTTTAAAAATGAAAGCTTGAAAAGTTTGTCTGCTTATGTAGTCATCATTTAGCCTCAGGAGTTGAGGGATTTTGACAAACTCCTGCCAGTCCATTTTTTTATGGAGAAACACATGTAACACAGAAAAAAGATTGTCAGAAGAGATCAGAACAAATGAGATGAAATGACACTGAAATCTGAAGTCATGAATGGTGACCATACCTGTCAACTGTACAGATTTTCTTGCCGAATGTCTAGATTTTGGTCTCATATTTTTGGGTCTGTTTTTCATAAAATTATGGTTTTCTGGCAAGCTAGTGGCAAATCATTAGACTGAAGTTAGAAAATAATGACAGGCATTTCAGTTTCAGACTTCATATCCTTCAGAAAATCCATGCCGATGCAAAACTTGTTATTCTAGCAACTTCCTAAGTTTGTAAGAGCAATATTTAAAAAACGTCCCTATTTTTGGGCCTTTGCCCCACTTTTATTTATGGCTTTGTCCAGATTTCTTGCTCTAAGAGGTTGAGAGGTATGATGGTGACATTTACTAAAATGACATATTTGTTAAGTTTAACTATATCTGTATTTAGTCACTGAGCTGCTTCCACAGGTTCTACTTTTCTACATGTCACATGTTGTCTGTGACTCTGAAGTTCAATCTCATTTTATTTAATTTGTACTGATCTAGTGTGACAATATTCTTGTTGTGTTATACATGCTTCTCCATAAAAAGAGATTGGCAGCAATTTGTCAGTATCCCTCAACAGTTGAGGTTGGACAGTGACCACATGAGCAGGCAAAATGTAGCAAAGAGAAAGGATAGCTTCAACTTTGTGTGTACTTTTTATGTTCTTTAAATGAAAATTACAACAAAGCAACACTTTTTTTTCCAGTTAAACCTGTCAAGTACTAGTTAATTGTTCTAGTTTTACATACTTACCAGTAGCTAAGTGGGTAAAGGTGAATCACATATGACATGAAGAATGGGTTCTAGCAGGTGTAGAAAAGCATTAAGTTCTCAGTTAGCATGTAGCTCCTTGTAGCGTTGTGTAGTTTAACAAAACATGAACAGGACAGAACAGCAAAGGCTGCTTCACAGGCGACTTCATTTCAGACACGTCTTTCGACTTAGATCTTGATCAGCTTCCACCTTTTTGTCTGAATTATTACTTGCAACTTGTAGTTGTACAGAGAGTTCATAGATGGCGTCAAGATCAGATCCATATCTAGTAATATCTAGTAAGCCACTGTGTATTCTCTCAAGGAAAATTGTAACACACAGCCAGAGATCACTTTTTAATGTTTGCAAAACTGGGCACACTTGTACATGCAGGGTATATTTAATAATGATTCATCAAGTAATCATTTGATTTCCACACTTCTTCAGACATTCAGGTGCAAAGTTCTATTAGCTGATTCTCCCAACATACAGGTGGTAGTCCACTGCCTATCTGCTCTGCCTGAGGAGGCTGGAAGTGTGAAGTGATTGCTCACAAAGTCTGCATTCCATGATTTGTAAAGTCATGGCAATAGAGGCAGTGGTTTAGGTCACTTTGAGTCATTTTATTTAGCTAAAAGGGACATTGGTGTTAAGAATATATGTAACAGAAAAATGTGATAGATGGAGCTTCTACTTGACACGTGTACTTTTTATTTTTTTCTACTTTATTTTTCCAGAAAACTGGAATTTCAACTGAGTTTGTTATCAATGACATTTACTTAGCTGTCTTGGAAGAAAGATACTTGTGCATAGTTGGCTGACCCAGTTAATGAATAAATAAAATACTATATATGTATACTGTATTTTAATTTAAAACATCAAGTATCATTTAACAAAGTACATCATGCCCTTTTATTTAAATTTTGCAATAGTATAACATGTTTTTTCATTAATTGTCTAATTTGCATAGTTTTGCAGTTGTGCTTAACACTGTAGCATAAATACCATGTTAAAAATATGCAAAACAAAATGACAAAAAAAAAAACATGTCAGCAATAGCACCTTCCTCATGGCTAGGATCAGTAAAATTAAATAAGATTAGTTAGTTCCCTTTTCTCTGACAAAACAAGTACCTCCATGTTTATTTCTTCCTATGCAGGTCTGGAGAAAACATTGAAGAAAAGGCAAAAAGTATAGTTGAGATACCTTATTTTGGACAGAAAGTACATTCATCTAAAGCTGGTTCTTGTAAAGCTTGGTAGCATTATTAACTTAATAGTTGCATATTTAAATGTTTTAATGCCATGACAAAATTATTTATTTCACAGCGTCTTTACTGTGCAGTTCAATTATTAATGGAAGAATTGCAAATAAAAATGGTAAGCATTAAAAGTTTCAGCTCCTAATACAAAATGAAGTACTCTGTGACTTGTTGCTAACAGCATTCTTTGTCACTAGGATTAGCCTTTAGGTCTGTGACTTTATTGGGCCAGAAAAGCAAATAGTCCCATATGGCACAGGACCATTGTAATCCATAAATACACAGCAGAGCAGTAATGCACAAGCTAAAGCAAGTTGCCAGGCCTTGCTTGTTCGCTTAAATGAAGTCTAGGCTCAGCTCCCTGATTGCTGCAGCTGTTTCCCCAAATGAAATATGGAAGACAGTACCAGCAAAGGTCTTATCTCAGTGCTTGAAAGGCAAACAAGTATATGCAAGTAGTCATGTAGACAACTTTAATAAACTGTGCTGCATAACACAGGAGACGCAGAGAAGATTCTTACACACGGACAAAACAAACAGCGTAAAGTTGCTGTTGTATGATAACACAGGCCTGCTATTAGTTAGCCTTTCTGTAAAGATTTAAGGGCTTCTCTTTACATTTGTGAACCGGCATGCAACATATGTAAGTGTGTCAAACATTGTGAATCTATATACAAAGATAATCACCAGCACTAGACTTCAGTCTGATTGAACATTACTTTTTTTTTTTTTTTTTAGGCTAGGTAATTTTTTAGTAGTGGTGGTTTAGGCAGACATAGCTGTACAAAAAGGGAAGTGCTGAACAATGGAAACCTATGGCTCAGTTATTAATAGTGCAGTTCAATTATTAATGGAAGAATTGCAAATAAAAATGCTAAGCATTAAAAGTTTCAGTTCCTAATACAAAGTGAAGTACTCTGTGACTTGTTAACATAATTCATTTTCATGTAATACTGAAAAAATGCACTTAAATATGGACAGTATACAAATTAACCTTTGTAGTGTTCATTGGTAGTAATGTGTATGGCTAGCTTTCATAATACTGGAAACATGGCATTTAGATAAAAGGGATTATACTATGATAGCTCATAGTAGAAGCCATTGGTGTACTTTGGCAGGCCACATGTATAGCCAGTGACTCAGACTGCACACCTGAGCCATGACAGTTAGACACCCATTCCATAATTTATCAAGACATGTCAAAAGAAAGAGTTGTGGATATTTCTGTCATATACCTGCCTGTATCTGAACTTGTCTCTGGCAGGATGTTACAGTTTAGTAAAATCAAGTGAAAGCTAGAACTGTGCAAAATGCAGTAAGGCTCCAAATGTAGCTGCCCCATCTTTTGTTCTCCCATTCCATCTCAGCCCCCCCCCCCCCACACACACACACACACATGTTCCTTAAATTTTGTCAGACCTGAACAAGTGGCCATCTTTTCAGGAAGTGCATTCCACTTATTCAACATGTCTTGATAAAACAGTGTTATCTTGTCTCTTTTTTAAGTATTTTTTATGGGTTTTGTGACCCTATTTCTAATTGGGTCATTTCCAAAGCCCAAAAGATCTCCCTTCACCTTAATCAACTTCATTAATAATTTTTATTTTAAAACTTTAGTAAGAAATGCATTCCATTTACATGGATCTATGTCACATTGGACTGATAACACATAACAGAAGTAACACATTTACCGATGTATGCCCGCTTACATTCTGGGATATCTGTGTACTTTCAAATGAATAAAATTGTCTCTTCGTCGCGTACTGATATGTACTTGTTTGTTACATTATATTCCTCCCTTTTGCTGACCTTTATGTGCACAGCTTCATTGCTTTGAAAAGATGAACCATAACTAATTGCTGTACATATGAAATTGTGTAATCTTGTAGTAATATTATGCTATATAATCTGTACTACTACTACTAATAATAATAATAATATTCCAGGCTGTGACTGAAAAGGGATCAAGGACCAGACAAAAAAAAATCCTTAAATGGTGAATGAATGAATACATACGTACATATATACATAAATATCAATAGTTCATATCAGTGAACCTGATCCCAACAATGACCCGTCTACACATAATAAGGTATCTCTTCACAGGGTAATTCAACAGTCCATTGACCTTGTGGACCAGCTTCTTTTACCATCCGAAATGGTTAGTCCTGATTGCTGTTAGTAATGCAGGGTACTTCTCCTCTGTCACCTCCTCCTTCTCTTGTTGTGTTTTCTACTTCTCTTGTTTGTCCTCACATTTTATCTTTTCATTTCTTCTACTCTGCCTTCTTGTAGCCCCACATCTCAGTCTCCTGATTCTTATTCTGTTAGCCATAGTCCACCACCTTCTTCTACTCCTCTTCCTTGCCCTACTACTCCTTTGTCTCCTCTGTCTCCTGCTCCTTATTCTCTCCTCCACCTCCTTCTTCTAATCCTACTGCTCCTTTTATTCCTCCTTCTATCTCTTTTATAACATTTCCCTGCATCTTCTGTTCTTTCTCCTCATATTGTTCCTCTTTTCCAAGCCCAACCATCTCATTCTCCTACTTCTTCTACTGCTTCTGTTCCTCCTTCTCATCCCAGTCTTTCTCCTTTTCCTCATCACAACTCAGTTTGGTGTCTCCATCTAGTAATGCTTCCAGAACTCCATTTCCCAGAATGAAACAGGCTACTTTATGCACTATATCCCAACATACCACATTCTAGGTTATTTTACTAACAATATGCTTCCAAAGCATCATTTTTCTGCCTTCTTCATCTGATGTGAAATGTATCTTGGATGTCCTCAGCTCAGAGACTTTCCAACAGATGCAGTCTCTGAATTCTTCAAGGAAGATGCCAAATATGGCCAGTCCCATGACTAAGGCATTTAGGACTCCGTGTGTCACTTTCTTTAGTTGTAGTAGCTTCTGTGACCAGACCCAGTTGGAAATAATCTGTCTCTTCCACTGTAGATTCTATACAGCCTCTTCTCCAGCAGTTAATTGGAGATTTCCATGAACTCAAGCTGATAATATTCAGTATGAGCCCTATGCATCTACATCATGACCTGATATTTGTGCAGTTCTACTAAAACTAACTAGAAGCCATAAGGACAGGTGCCATGCTGTCTACTGCTTACTATCACCTTTTCTTCAGCATTCTGTCCATCATGTTACTTATAGCTTATGTTAGATTGATCAACCAGTAATCACCAATGTACTTTTTTTAAAAATGTCTATTTCATTCATTTGTTAACTGGGTAGGCCCATTGGACAAAAATGTCCCTTTACAAGGGTGACTTGGGAGTGCTGTATGGTCAAGTGATATAGTCAGAGTCACACAGTAGGCAAATGGAGGTGCAAGGAATCAAACACTGCACCCTTGACTACATGAAGCAGCTTGTTAGTAGCCCGAAACCTTAATTCTCTGGGCTATCTGCTAAACTCTGCCTCAAATATATGTGCATTACCATTTAGTCTTCCATGTTACTACAGTAGTCTCTGTCTCTAGTGTGAGCTACCCTTTACGTCCAGAGAGATTGCACTCTCCCCATTGCTCACTCAGGTGTGAAGTCCAGCCTACCACTCAACATGTAAGGACCTTCAGTTATGGTATCTGGATGGTGAGCAAATAAGACATATATTGTAGATGTGGCTAACTGCCATAAAGTCTATTCAGAGTTAACTGTGGAAGAAATATGTACCACATGATCTGCAGTTTCCTATAGCTAACACATTAGTATTTAAAGATACAAACTGCATGTTCTAAGAGTACTCCGTATTCTACAAAAGTGAATTTCACACAATTTCTGGAAGTGTCCTGCAATGTGCTCCACTCCCCCCAGAACTGCTCCTCTCCTCAGCAGGCACCTTTTCACCTTTCCTGTTACCCAGCTTGAAATAGTCATTGTTAATCACAGGTTTATTACCTTCCCCTTAAAGTTCTTCTCAGCTCTGTTCTTCTCCTGTCATACCACAATCCGTCCTCATTCTCTTCTCTTCTCTTCTCTTCTCTTCTCTTCTCTTCTCTTCTCTTCTCTTCTGTTCTCTTCTCGTCTCTTCTTTTCTCTTCTCTTCTCTTCTTTTCTCTTCTCTTCTCTTCTCGTCTCTTCTCTTCTCTTCTCGTCTCTTCTCGTCTCTTCTCTCTTGCTTTTCTGTTTTAGCTGCTTGAAGTTCCTCCAGAGTATTCTTTGCATGAGCACCTTCCATGACTCTTAAATTTGTTCTCAGAACCTCTTATTTTGTTAATCAGAGGATGAATACTACTTTTTACTTTATTTATAAAACGCCAATATTTTTTTATGCATAATAAAAGCAACATTTTACTCACACTTCACAGTTACTGCCTTCTCTGTAAAAGTTGCATTCTTATCACTGAAGGGTAATAACACAAATATGCCATTGACGCAATAACAGATAGTACCACTGCACCACATACATACTTCACAGACATTTTCAGCAAATTAGTAAATGTACAACTTATGCAAAAAAAGATCTTTTTTACAGAAGTAGCGGATTCTCTCAAGAATCTTCCAAAAATGATGTCAGACATCACTAAGCTATATTTCTGTCTTTGTATGTCACCCTAAACCTCCAACAACCTTTAATACTTTTTCTGCTTACATTGAGTCAAGGAAATTACTCTTGGAGATCCCTTAAATAATTTTAGTAGCATGGCTATAAAAATTAAACCCGTTTTATTATTTTTGAGAATAGAATTTTACAAGTTTTGTTGAGAAATTTGTATAATGTCACAATATACTGATGCCATATTGGAAATTTGAGACTAGATGGTGTGAGTTGCAAAACTTAGAAAATTTAAGTGGGATTTAATGGAAGTAGAAACAAACTGTAAGTCACTGTTACACACTTAAAGCATTTTTGTAGTATGGGAAGCCCTTTCTGCACCACTTTTGTGAGGAGTGGCTGCTCCCCCACCCCTCCTACTACACACACACACACACACACACACACACACACACACATACACACACACACACACACACACACACACACACACACACACACACACACACACACACACACACACACACACACACACACACACATACACACACGAATCTACTTTATATTACTGAAAATCCGTAAAACCAAAGACGAAATCATTGATACCACAATAACAAAACTTAGAATACTGAACACATCTTTTTTCTTAGGGCAAGGGAATAATTGCCCAAAACTACACTACAACACACTATACCATCTAAACTCACCTAGGTGAGGGGCTATGCCCTCACACCACCCTAACCAAATATACCATCCCTGGGATTGCACTACAGTGGTGAAAAGGGTATGATTCCCCACACCGGGCAAGTGTTTTCTTGCCCTGGGAAAAAAGAAGCGGTTTGGTATTCTAAGTTTCATTATTGTGGTCTTGACCATTTCGTCTTCGGTTTATGGACTTTTGGTAATGTAAAGTAGAACCCCCACCCCCCCTCCACACACACACACACACACACACACACACACACACACACACACACACACACACACACACATACACACACACACATATATATATATATATATATATATATATATATATATATAACTAGTACGCATTTGCAGAGGAAGAACCTGACCACATGCAAATTTAAATTTTTTTTTTTTTGCAGGGGCCAAGTCCCCTGCACCCACCATAATTATAGATACTAACTGCAAGATCGCACAGTCCCCAGGGAAAGGGAATATTCTCTACTTGGAGAATGTCAATCTCACACAATTGTGGACAATCTGTATAACTGACCAAATGTGGTTGATTAAACAGATATATGTATATATATATATATATATATATATATATATATATATATATATATATATATGGGTCTACTACGGTTGATTGAAAACTCACTTGATTGAAAATGAAATTTCTAGGACCACTTCACTGAAAACTCAATTGACTGAAACTCATTTAGTTGAAAGTCATAAATGGCCTATTCCCAACTGTAGTGCGACCCTGGAGTTAGTATATAAAGTAAGGGGGGTGTGGGAGGCACAGCCCCCCACATTGGGGGGTGAAGACCCCACATATCTTGGTTGTATATTCTCATTTGGAAACAGTTATTTATTGCACTTGTAAGTATCAATGTGTATAGTTTAAAATGTTTATAATATGTGGAGGGCTATGCCCCCCCACAGCCTCCAATAGGGTGCTGTGTCCCCCACACCCCCCCTTAATTTATATACTAACTCACTCCACGGTCACACTACAGTGGGGAAAAGGCCATTTACGACTTTCAACAAAATGAGTTTCAATAAAATGAGTTTTCAGTGAAGTGGTCCTAGAAATTTCATTTTCAGTCAAGTGAGTTTTCAATCAACCATAGTAGACCCATATATATATACTGATCTGGTTGAATGACCTCTAACTTTATAGGGGAGTTCCTTGTTATTGGAAGAGTATATGAAAGTTATGCAATTAGAAAGCCAATTAGATAATGTGATTTTAGAGACTGGCATACCCTTTCTTGCCTCCAAAAAGGATATGAATAACTGGTCTGGCTTCCTGCATTCTTTAGTTCTGTGGAGGTGGAACCTCAGTTGCCTATGTACATCAAGTTGGTGAAGTCTGTATTCTGCTTTGTTGGTATGGTTAGGGAAAAATACTGGAAGTTCAATTGATTGGTTAATATTAGAGTGGGAGCAAATCTTAGGGACAAAGGATGGGTTAGTTAGAAGAGAAATCCTGTCTTTATGGAAGACCAAATAAGGAGGCTTGACTGAAAGTGCTTGTAGCTCTGAAACTCTTCTAGCTGAGGTTATGGCTACCAGAAGAATTGTTTTCCAAGAGAGGAATTTTAAATCGCAAGTAGATGAAGGTTCAAAGGGTGGTGAGGTTAAGTGCGAAAGGACAAAATTTATATCCCAAGGAGGAACAGGTTCTTTAAATGGAGGTCTCAGTAAGGAAGTGCCTTTCAAAAAGGCTTTACACAGTCTATGTGCCATCAAGTTAGGCGTATGCTGTCCTAAGTGGAAATTGGAGATAGCTGCTAGCTGAACTTTAATTGTGGCAGTGGCTGAGCCTTGTTGAAAGAGTTCTGAGAGGAAATCCAAAACTGAAGATATTGGGGCTGTGAAGGGATCTATGTTTCTGGTCTGGGGCCAGAAAAGAAAATCTTTTCCATTTATTAGCATATAGTTTTCTGGTAGAAAGCTTATGAGAGGATATCAAGATATGTTTTACTGCAAGAGAGAAATCCTGAAGCCTGACTAAGGTTGGAAGTGGAGCAGCCAAGCTGTCAAGTTCAGGGTGTGGAGAGAGGGATGGAACGTTCCTGACATATGTGTCAGCAGGTCTGGAACTGGGTCCAGAATCCATGGATCCTCCAGTAGATGAGGCCCGAGAAAGGGGAACCAAATCTGATCAGGCCAGTATGGAGCAATGAGAATCATCTTGCTTCCCAAGGATTTTGCTTTCTGAGTGACTTTTGATATGAGGGGAAATGGGGGAAAAGCATAAAGAAGTCCCAAGGGCCAACTGTGAACAAGTGCATCTCTCGGTATCTCCCCCAGAGGGGGGATCAGGGCAAAGTAGCTGCTGCATTTGTCATTCATAGGGGTGGCAAAACGATCTCAGCAAGGCCGGCTCCATTTGTAGATCTCTTCCACTATGTTCTGATTCAGAGACCACTCATGAGGCATCAAAATTGCCCTGCCGAGCTTGTCGGCTATCACATTGGACTTTCCTGGGATGTACGTTGCGACTAGAAAGCATTGGGAAGATATTGCCCACTGCCAAACCCTCAGAGCCTCCCAGCAAAGTGGGTATGATCTGGTTCCTTCTTGTTTGTTTATATAGCATACCACTGACATATTGTCTGACTGGATTGCAATCGTCTCTAGAGGAAGAGAGTTGTGGAGTGCTTGCAATGCCAGAAGCACTGCTCTCATCTCTAGAACACTGATGTGCAAATGGGCCTCATGTTCTTGCCATATGCCTTGGACTGTCTTTCCCAGGTACTGCCCCCCACCCTATCTTGGAAGCATCCATGATTACAGTAGCAACAGGTTGACGTGGAATGAATGGTCTCCCGATGGTTAACTAGTTGGACTGAATCCACCAACGAAGATCCTTCTTGCAAGTTGCTGTTATTATGATTGGGTGAGACAGAGGATGTTCCTGAAGTGACCACTGGGAGAAGAGTAACTACTGTAGGATTCTCATATGCATCCTGGCTAATGGAACAAGGGTTATGGTTGAGGCCATTGCTCCCAGTAGTTTGAGCACTATCTTTGCTTTGACTTTGTGTTTGGGAAGAAGAAGCAATATCTGTTGTTTGAGATTCGCAATTCTGTTGGCGGGAAGGTGCACCATCATTGAAATGGTTTCTATTTCTGTGCCTATAAAAGTAACATGCTGACAGGGCAACAAGGCATTTTTTGCAAGTTTATTGTAATACCTAGCTGAGCACAAATTTGTAGAGTCATGTCTCTGGCCCGTTGAAGTAGATGCTTGGTGGTGGCAGTTAGGAGCCAGTCGTCCAGGTACGGAAACACTCGGAATCCAGGACGTCTCAAGTGAGCCATTACTACTGCCATGCATTTGGTGAACACTCTGGGGGCTGTAGTGCGATCAAAGGGCAGAGCACAAAACTGATAGTAATTGGCTCCCAGCCAGAAGCGTAAGTGACTCCTCAATGCTCTGTCCATTTTTATGTGGTAGTATGCATCTTGGAGGTCTATCGAGCACATCCAATTGTCTTTCCCTAAAAGGGGGGTATAGACTGCAGTAGCACCATTCAGAACTTGGACTTCTTTACTGATTCGTTTAGTTCGCTGAGATCCAATATGGGCCTCCAGTCCCCAGTTTTTTTTTTTGGTACTAAAAAGAATCTCCAGCGAGTTTCGAATCCTATCTGGTCTCACTCGAGGTCAGTGTCAGAGGTGACAGACTCATCAGGGGCATCTACATGTTCCTCTTGCATGTTTTCTTCCTAGGTGGCTCCTCAGAAGGGTATTCTGGGGAGGTCTCAGAAGAATGGGGACCACACAGAAGGTGTTCCTGAGGCTGTGGATCTCTGCTGTCCTGTGGATAGGGTGGTGTCAAGACAGAGGTTGGTGCTTTTGGGGAAAGAACATCAGCATCCTTGCATAGAGCTATAGATTTGGCCAGCACACTCCTCATCAGCTCGAAGGCCAACTCCCCTGGTTCCGAGGACACCACCAGTTCTGAAGAAGTAGAGGTAGCCCCCGGTTCCAGGGAGATCGGCTCCAACATCGATGTAGGAGCCGAGCTCAGACGAGCTGATGCACCGAGAGGTAAACTTGGAACCGAAGAGGCTCGGGTCCGAGAATACCCCTCTGGGCTGACTGGTGAACTTTGGCTCCTCGACACTACGGATGGCACCGAGAGTGTCAGAGCAGATATCGGTTCTGAAAACACCACTTGGGGTGCCGGAGCCGAAGGTTCTACTGCAAACGGTACTGAATATTCTGGCTCTGATACACTGGAATGGCTCAGATGAGGAACAGTAGCGGTTGACAAAGACATGGGAGGCTCCACGTCCAACTGGGCAGGAGCCGAGAGCAAATTTGCCAGCCCCAGCTCCTTCAAGAGTCTGCACACCACTCTCTCCACATCTTCCTCCGACAGGCTCCTAGAGGACCTGAAATAAAGGGTTGGAGAGTAAGATCTCTGAAAAATAGGTGATCTCAGTGTAGGGAGACCAGTGGGATATCTGTTGACCAGCTCCGAGGTACAGAATCCTTTTTTGGCTCCAAAGTAGTTGGGGTTGATACAGGCATATCAATCGTAATAACCTCAGTCGGTTCCAAGGGCAGTGGAGCCAATGAGGTGAGAGCCTTGGTGGTTTTTGAAATTTTTTCAGGAGGTCCAGATTTCTCGGAGGACACTGGAGAAGGCCTTTTCACAGTCTTTTCTTTCCTGCTAGAAGGAGACCTTGTAGATTGTGAGGAGGAAGAACTACCCAAATCCTCCTCAAAGGATGGTTTCAGGAGACCTTTCAAAATCAGCTTGTTTTTCCTTTCTTGAAGGACTGTCGAGCTAAAGGCATGACAAAAAGTACAAGTCTCCTGTAAGTGAATGGCCCCCAAACAGTATACACATACACTATGCCCATCCATTATGGACTTTTTCTGAGTACATTTTTGGCATTTTTTAAAACCCAAAGATTTATGGTCCTTTTTATTTAGATTCTTTAGACATAGCTGCTGGAAAAAAAAACCAAAGCTAAGGGACAAAAAAGAGATTAGTTAAGTCCTCTAACTAAAATAGAGCTAAACTATTAGAGGGAAAGAACAAGCACACCACAGGGAAACCAAAGAGAGGACTAGGTCCTCTAACTTAAACGGGCCTAGCCCTGCTCAAGGAAGGGAACACAGCACACAATAAAGGCAAGGTGAGAATAACAGAGGACTAGGTTCTCTAACTTAAATGGGCCTTGCCCTGCCAACCAGAAAGGGAATACCAAACTGAATGAGAAAGGCAATATTAACAGAGGACTCGGTCTTCTAACTTAAATGGGCCTAGCCCTTGAACAAAACACTTCACTAAGATACCTAAGCCTAGAGAAAGGCAACACACAAGGCAGTAGGTTAAATAGCAACACAATGGACTAAATAACAAGAAGTCCTGTAATTCCAACACACGCTATAAAGCTAGTAACGAGCCAAAGAGAACTCAACAGCAAATACTAAATATAGATAATCTAACTACCACTATGGGATACCAACAACAGGCCTGCGGAAAAACATCGGCCAAACAGTTGACAAATCAGCGAAAGCAATTTAATAATAAACAACTGTCTAACTAACAGTAATGCTACCTATATTCTAAATAACAGTATTCTAACTATATTTTACTAACTACTAAGAGAAAGTCTACAAATATGAAAAAATGCAGAAAGAAGGTTTAAACTTAGCCATGGCCAAGAAGAGCACTTCTGAACTCATAAAGCGGCAAACGAGATCGAGGATTGATACCACTGCATTATGGGATAGCTACCTTGCCACGAGCCAACTTAGAGACTTCGAGCTTTGTAATCGGCTGAGTTGGCTCTGAACCCACATGTAAGAATGAAGGTGAGATAGGACAACATAACATAACACATATATATATATATATATATATATAGAGAGAGAGAGAGAGAGAGAGAGATGTACTTGTGTAAATTTTCTCATTTCCAGGGATCTTAGTTGCTATGTTCAAAATTTTGATGGAAACCCCAATAAAGTCTGTTATGCATTTTGCAGTTTTTATTATAATGCCTATTTTATACAGTAACTAATCTAATTTATAGCATGGGTTTTATCCTGATAAGATCATTCTGCTGTATGACAGGCAGTTGTAAGTGTCCTATGACTTAGAACACAGTTGAGTGTCTTGTTACAAGGGCAGAATCCACACCTTGCCAAGTACTAGTAAGGATATAACAAACAGGGAAAATGGACCATCTTACATAAAAAAAGGACATCAGTCATCTCATATTTAAAAATGCAAGTAAATATCACATCCTGGAGAAAAGCAATGTTAAGCAGTGATGCAGCCAAGGTAGTCTTTGCCACCCATCCCAACCCCTTTTGCCATCGGTTAAGATAAGAAGGAGCTAGACAGAACACTGTTAGCTTACAAAGAATCAGGATTGCTACACACTTATGTAAAGGGACATTGCTTTAAACTGTTCTTTTTATGGTGCATGTGATTCAGAGAAAGCCTGAAGTGAAATTGGAAGTAGATTCTAGTAAGAAGAACTGCTAAAGCTAGTAGACCACCTATTTTGAGCACATCTGGAGTGGTGTAAATTCCACTTAAAGGAGTAACACCCTTCATCACCTTTCTTATACCTCACTTTAAAGCACAAAGTCACTTAACCCGCTTATTCCCTTCTCTAATGCCTCACTTTATTGTACTTCTTAAACTACTATAACTACTTCTAATAAGTACAACCAATTTACTATTCCATAATTACTTCTCTATTAAGACTTGAACTTACTTATCCCTCTAATACCCCATGCTATTGTATTTCTTTAATTACTCCAACCGATCTTATACACCACTCTTCTATCTGTGAATTCTCAATAAAATGCTTGTATGTTAATGTTTGTGAATGTTAATACAAATTTTATTGTACTGACTATTATGCTATGTATTCACTGAAACTGGATTATTACATTTGTCATTGTAAATATTGATTGCATTAAATATAAAATGTTGGCACTTTTCTCCCTGGACCTTCACTGAAAAAGGGCACCTGTGTCCTGTCAAACTTTCCTGGTGAACAAATATGAATAAGTAAATAAATAAACAGGACAAAGAAAATCATATTCAGGTTGATAGGATGAGCTGTGGCTGAGTGTGGGCAACCACTGCACTGAATAACTCAGAAATGTCCTGCAGCCTCAGAGCCAGACAAAATCAACTCAGTCCAGAGAGCCATATGGTAGTGAATATTCCAAGTCAAACAAAATGTGACATTTTGTGATGTAACACCTGTAAATGGCTAACATGTTCTGTATGGTTGCATAGGATAGGGCTGATACTGTAGGGAAGAACCACTGTAGCCGCTACAGCTGGCTGCATAGAAATGCTCTTTCTCAGTGAGCCTCCAGAATAAATTTTGCTATGTGTCTTCATCTTATTCTACAAGATTTTCATCACTTGTTAGTGCCACTCCCTGAAAAACAGACTGCGGTGCCAGAGATTGTGAATATATTTATTTTTATTTCACTTTTGTTAAGTAAATGATCTCACTGGGCCCAACAAACAGAGGCCAAGGTTCATATGTAATTACTAGGCTTGCAGTCCAAGGGACCATTGAGGAGCCTAGCCCAAATTCCCAGTTTCCCCCAGCACTGGCTGGTTAAGTGACTTGCTCAACATCACACACTATGCAAATGAAGACTGACAAAAGCAAACCCTATACCACATGCCAGGAACTACAGCTCATTTGCAAACTTTTTGCCCCCTTGCTTCTTCTTACAGCTGTCATATCAAATGTCTCACATCCATGTCAAGCCTGTCAGATTCTTTAATTTCCTACAGACTAACTCTGATGTGGTTGGATATGGTTAAGAAACCTAAGAGTGTCTTTGGGGTCATTATCCACAGCTGGATTTTTGTTTCTTTTTTTTATACACTTTGGCCTACCTCTTTACTCTCCCTTCCCTATGTGGCCTTGTGGTTGCAGCTGAGGGACAACAGTGTAATGGGGGCATGTGGCATATTGACCCACCTCCACAGCAGCTAAGCCATGCCCACTACCCTTTCCTTTCCTTGGACAACACCCACATGTGCAAAGTCCCCAGTCTCCACCAAAGATTATGTCAGGAAATACCCACCCCTGCCACTCCATCTGTCACCCAAGCTGCAATTCAAACCCAGGTCAGCTGGGCCATAGTCAGATCTTTATCCATCTACTTCACCAGTGGTTAAGTGAGAGCTCAGAGAATATCAGCAGTTGCTGATCTTATGTAGGTAACTGAATACTACAGCCTTGCCAAGGTTATCGAAGCTGAACTGCCAACTGTATAATGGCATAAAAGAATAATGCATTAACACCAAACAGGAACTAGAGCATCCCATTAACAGGAAGTAGTAGGAAGGCCACACTAGGAGAGAAATCTGTACTTCAATCTACCACAAGTGATACTAGTAAATCAAATAAAATGTCGTAAAAGGACTGCGTGACCAGTATATCAAATACTAACAGGGAAGAAAGATCATGACCTATTATGCTGCGTTGTCAAGGGGATTGGACAGAGGACAGTATGCCACAGAAAACTGTAGTATTTTGGTGGTACACAGATAAATATTCATCAGTTGCAGTAGGTGTAAGATGTGTGCATTAATTTATTTGTGCTTTTACATAATTTTCCTATCCAGTCATGGGGTCATATTTTTTGTCCCTTTTACAGACCCCAGTGCCGACAAGTTAAAGTTAATATCCGCCAGTGGCTAGTTCTCTCTTAAGCTAAATGCCACTCCTTGAGCACACTGTTTCCTTAAGTTATAAAAGAAGATGATATATAGCTGCAACCAACAGAGTAAACAAAGCTTTGGAAGGCACCTGGAGATTGTGCTGAGCAGATCCATAAATACAGCCTGGAAAGGAAGCAGAAGGTAATACATAAAGGGCATCCTCTGCTGGATTACAACAGTAACACACTTGCAATTTTTTTTCACAACCCAGTACTAAAATGACATTAGAAGACTGAAAAGGCTCTGTGTAGAGGCCTCCGTTGATGTGTTAGTTAGTTGAGTAAGGCAAATAGCCACAGCATACATCTGCCTCAAATATTCAGTCAAAGAAAAGACTGGTAACCAGCAAAAGGAATGATGTTGAATAATAAAAAGCTGTTGCCCAACTAAGGTGATGACAGATGTTTAAATGAAGCAGTGTTGCACAATATTTTGAACTTGATTCACATTTTCAGTGAGATAGCAATTAGATGTCCTGATTTCAGATGTTCTGATTTCAGACGTCTAGAAACAAGAACAAGTCTTCATTAAAAAGGTTGCTGACTTGTGATACAGTGGGGGAAGAATGGAAAGTTTCTGATGACTTACCCTGCTGTTTGGAAAAATGCTGATATGGATACACCACCCTCAAAGTCCAGGGAAGGGATGTACCCAGGGAAGAGATGCACCCAGGGAAGGATGCACCCAGGGAAGGGGTTCAGTATAGCAGCTGGCTCCAGTGTGCATCAGTATAACATCATCATGGATACAGCTTATTTTGTTTAGAATACAACTAACAGAAAATATAAGTGCACTTGTAAATTGTTCAGTACTTTATCCTGTAATTATCCACATAATAATTAAAACTGCATTAGGCTAGATAACCTGCTAGCAGTAGGAAGTAATGCTAAAATGAATTAAAAGAAATAATCAAAATGTCATTAAAATGGTATTTTAACATGTAAAAATACTTTTTGGAGAGAATGTGAAAACAAGATTTTGGCAGAAAGTGGTTAGAATGAGAATTATAAATCAAGGGAGGAGTTAAGATCATGCCTTACAATGTGTCATATTCAGTATATTTAGTCGATAAATGAGTAGGGCCTTTTAATAGGTTACTCTGACCTGTAGCACAGGTAAGTGACTTGTTCAGAGTCACATGGCATGCAAGAGTAGGTTGTAGGAATTAAACCACGAACTGCAGTAAATAGCATTTGTAGCTTATATACTTCTAAGTAAACACAGATGTCCTGTATTATTCACCACAAAAGAAAAGAGCCAGTATTTACCTTCCAAAGCAATTTGTTATGGTAGCACACTGCAGTTTAGTAATATCACAATTCAAGTGGAGAAATTGCCCTCATATGTTAAGGATTCTTTTGATTTTTTAAATAAAATAAAGCATATAAAATGGGAAGATGATATGCTTTTTATAGTCATGGACGTAGTTAGTTTATATAATATTATTGAACACTCCCATGGTCTGGAGGCTTTGCTGTTCTTTCTTAAAGATACTCCTAAAACACATTATATTTTAGAATTAGCACATTTTTGCTTGAATCACAACATTTTTGAATTTAATGGAGAATTATATAAATAATTAAAATGAACGGCAATGGGGGCAGGTTTTGGCCCCATGTATGCCAACCTGTTTATGTGAATCTTTGAAAATAAATTTATATATAAACATGATTTTTTTTTCAAGCATGTTTTACATTATTATAGATTTATTGATGACTTGATATTTATTTGTAAAGGGGGGGTGGAATGAAATGGAAATATTTATACAATATTTACATGAAAATAGTTATAATATTAAGTTAGATTGTGTTCAAAAAGGTGTTAGGGTGAATTTGTTGGATATATAAGTAATAGGAATATCCAAACAGGTATACATAGGAAATGTGAAGGAAGTAATCATATTTTACATAGAGATAGTTGCCATCCCCCCATGCAGTAAGATCTATTCCATATGGGGAAATTCCTTAGAATCAAAAGGTTGTGTAGTGAGAAGGAAGACTGCGAGAGAGAAATTAATGAAACAGCAAAAATGTTTATAAAGAGGAGTTATAATAAAGAAATGGTAGAGATAAGCAAAGCCAGAGTTATAAAACAAGGGAAAGGAAGTAAAGGTAGCTTTAATAAAAATAGGGTGAACAAAAGTGAGAATGAGAACAAAAAATGTGTTTTTTGTGACAAAGTATACTGTTTTTTTCTGATACCTTGGTGGAGTTAATCAAATGTTATTGGGGCAGCTTGATAAAGAGTAAGAGTTTAAAAATTAAAATTAAAATTAATGATTTTCCAGTTTTCTCTTATTCAAGGGGTAGGAGTATAAAGGATGTTGTAGTGCATGAAAAATGTCAACCTCCCCTGGTACAAAGAAATCTGGAAATACAAAGTTGGGGTACCTTCCCTTGTTGAAGTTGTAACTGTGGTCAGTATATTGTACAGACCTTTCATAAAATAAATGCAAAATGTTTTCTGTGTAAGGGTGTGTATTCCTGTGACAGCACATTAAAAGTATATGGACTAAAATGTCCTTGCGGTAAGGCATACATTGGAGAAAGCAAAATAAGTTTTTAAAGAAAGGTTGAGCGAACATGTAAGAGATATAAAGAAAGGTAGGGAAACAAACCCTGTAGCATTACATTTTAAGAAATTTCGTAGTAAAAATGTACAGGGGTCACAAGCCGCAGTTTTTGGGCAAGTTAAACAAACATATGATTTGGCTATAAAAAGTAAATTATGAAAAATGGAATCTGTTTTTATTTTAAAATTTGATACTATGACCCCTAAGGGGTTAAATAGGGAATGTGATTGGAAATGTTTTCTTTAAAGATGTAATTTATTTATTGGTAAAGTGAATGACTGAATTTTAACAGTATAAAAAGGAGAAGATGTGTGACTGAGGTATAGTCTGAAAAGGCTTAAAGCCGAGGCACTAGAGAGATTCAGAGGTGTTGGTGTTTTTTACTGTTTACTGCTGTCTTTTGCTGCTGTACATTGGCTGCTGCTTTCTTTGCTTCCTTGTTTTGGAGACTGCAGCATGCCTGTTTGTGAACCATTGCTGCTGTTTTCTCAGTGGGTTCTGGTACTGTGGAACTGTGATATTACTAAACTGCAGTGTGCTACCATAATAAATCGCTTTGGAAGGTAAATACTGGCTCTTTCCCTTTGTGATGAATAATATTAATTCTGCGATTTATGTGGTGAAAATAGATGTCATGTAGTTTGGTATGTGACCCTAAACACTGCTTTAGTTCTGCCATGGCAAATGTATGCATGGCTAAGGTTAAAATTGTCATATGTAAAACGTATGATTTTGCTCCTTTCATCTTAGTATATCTTACTGAAATGTTTTTATAGAGCAGCAGCACTATGCAATGAATGTCATAACTGACAGTCTGACATAAGAGACATTAGAGACATTGGTAATCCATAAAATGGTGAATAATATAGACACAGGACTGCTACTGCTTCAGTTGCCTAATCGGACATCATTAAAACAAAAAATTTCTGCTAGACAGTGAATGTCTGAAAAACTCAAAATTCCACTTCGGACTTAATTATCAAAATAAATGCTCAGGGTTATACAGCTGTAACTGTTTCTTTGTATTTGAACATATTAAGGTCTTCATATACTTTAAAATTATTTAATCCAATGAAATACTTGGTGAAAAGTTATATATTTTTTTCTTGTCAGGACATCTTTCAGTTTTTTCACATTCATCTCTGGATACACTGCCCAAATCACAACTCTCATGAGCAAGTAGAGAAATATTGTAACTCGAGGGTCTTATGAAAATGACCAAATTCTGCAATTTAATATGTCAGTGGGATCAAGTGACTATGCTGCTCACTTACTGTGACAAACCATGTAAAACATCTTCCTTAAATTATCTGACTAGAGTAAATCACTAGATTAACAGACTGCTCATTGAAGAAGCATATGTCTGGGAAGCAAATATGCAAACTGAGATGATCCAAGAGTAATTTAGATGTAAAAAGAGTGATGAAGCTAATTGGAGACAAACATGGGCTTTTTCAGGCTATTAGCTTAAAATCAAAGTAAGAATAACTTACAACAGTAATTTCAAAAATAAATATAACCACAAGCTTTCACATACAAAACACGTTTTCAAATAATTTAAAAACTTCAAACTATGCTTCTTATACATACCATCAATTAATCAAGCAATCTAAAACACATGATCAATTTTGTAAATTCCTTTGTTTCAAAATGGTTTTAAGGGGACAGGATGCATTAATTCCAGGTACATTTATAGTATTAAGTCTACTAATCCATTCATATTCAAGAGCTTCTGTTTTATTTATGATATCCTCTAATACCATTAGAACTAGATGCAGTACAAAAAACTTAAAAGTATGAGATATATCATTAAAAAAAACATGTTTAGCTAAAGCATCTAATTTTTAATATCATATATGTGTTGAGCTATTCTGTCCCACAGTCTCCAATGTATTATCTGCACATTGTTTTATATAGAGAAAACATACCTCTCAACCTCTTAGAACAAAAAAATTGGACAAAGCCATAAGTTGCATGGGGCAAAGTCCCAAAAATAGGGACATTTTTTTTAAATATTGCTCTTACATACTTAGAAATTTGATAGAATAACAGATTTTGCATTAGCATAAATTTTTGGAAGGGTATGAAATCTGAAATTCAAATGTCTGTCAATATTTTCTGACTTCAGTCCTCAACAATTTGCCAATAATTTGCCAGAAACCAGAATTTTATGAGGAACAGATTAAAAATGTGAGGCAAAAATCTGAACATTCTGAGAAAATCTTGACAGTTGAGAGGTATGAGGGGAAACTAATAGGAGGCTGCGGGCAAAATAGCTCAAGCGTTTTGTATGTGTGAACTAGTCTGTTTGCTTGATTTATAGTGAATTCTGAACAGTAAGTGACTTCCTGAGAGATATTTATTTTATTTTATGAAAATCAAAGCAGTAGAATTCAAAAATAATTGCACAGAGTGGCAACAGAAAGAGCAATTTCTTATTTTACACTGTAATAGGTCCACATATTCTAGACTGTTTAGGTAGTGATTAAAAGTCACTGCACAGACCGAGCTTTCTGACAATGTATATAGTGATAAATGTTTTTCTTTTATTAGTAACATCAGCAAACCTTGACAAAGCATGGCTAAAGCTGAGGGTAAAATCATAGTATCACTCCCAAACCATGGCAGATGAGCAGCATGGAGATGAGAGCAGAGCATGAATAAACTAGTTCATTTCATTAATTCTTTTTTGAAGATTAAAACTGGGTAAAGGTCATGAGTTAAGTGTCTCTGATTTAGGGAAGACTGGGGGAGTAACATACTCCTTGCACAGTGCAACAAGAACTAGATTTACATTTATCCGTGTATTGAGTATGCAGCCATATTCACAATAATACTTTGAGGGAATGAACTGTGTAAAATGCAGGTAAGTTCAGTCGATAATGCATAAAAACAGGTATTTATCTTCAGTAGCAGACTGATAATAGAGTCAACATCCACTGATGTACTTCAAAGAAAGACATCAACATGAAAAAGTGGTAAGCATAATATAAGGATGCTATAGGAATCCTTATCAGTGAAATAGCAAAATTAAGTAAGGGTATCTGCTAAGTCCTAAATGCAGGCAGAAGCAAGTACAGGATCCTTAGTGAACTTGGTCACTAGGTAAAAACAAAACCATGCATCTACTTGCTATGCATTTCACTTCCTCCTCAGGAACAACTTCTTTTAGTTTGAAGACACCATCTACAAACAGAAGACCAATATAGCGATGGGAGCAGCAATGGCACCTAGTTTGGCAAATACCACCATGGGAAAATGGGAGACTGAACATGTCTGTAGTTCCCCCTACTACCAACAGATGGCTTGTTATTTTTGCTTTATAGATGATATTTTCATTGTCTGGAATGATGATCAGGAACAGCTCCAAATGTTTTTCGACCACATCAGTAAGTCAACCAATTTTCTGTATTTCACGACTAAGCACAGCCAAAAAAGCATTGATTTTCTAGACCTCACCATCAGAAAAAAACCTTGGCAATAACTCACTCTCCAACAACCTCTACCACAAACCTACTAGGGTAAATCTCTTTCTCCACTATAGGAGTATGCATCCACACAAACTCAAAAGAAATGTGGTTAAATCAAAAGTTTTAAGGATCACAAGAGTTTCCCAAGAGCTGTAAAAGTTCACCAAGAGCATCCAAGATTTGAACTGAGACTTTGTTACCAGGGGCTACACAAAGAAATTGATCACCAATATCTTTGATCCACTCATCAAAGTCAAGATGGAAGGGCATCCAAGATCCCTGCTGTCTAACCACAACCCCATTAGAGACCTGCATGGCATTATTGCTAAACCCACAAACCAAAAAGACTGGGATCTGAGTATGGCTCTTACTTACTCACTTGACTACCACCTTATTAAAGGTGCCGTAATCAACAGCTGGTCTACCTTCATAGAAAACAGAACCCTCAGCAAAATGTTCCCACACCAACCAAAATTCACTACGAAAAGAGGCCACAACATTATGGACTTTATGGAACACCAACAACCTACATTGACCAAAAAAAGTGGAACATTTGCCTGCAGTGACCCCCCCCCATCTTGTATTTACTGTTCCTTCATGCATGAGCAGAGAAGACAGCTTTTATTGCCCCAAGTGCAAGAATTTTTATCACATATACTGGGAGATTGCAACTCTAAAAAAGTAGTCTATCAGGCACAATGTTCAAAACGTGTATTTTGCATGGCAAAGACTATCAACAAACTCAAAACCAAGGCTGCTAGGCATGTTCTTGACATCTGACACTTTGTCCGAGCCAACCTTCTAATAGTACATGCCAGAAATGAAAAGGGATGCAACTTCTTTTTCTTTCACATCCTGGGCAAAGTAGAAGATGCCCCCTTAATGGCAATATTAACAACCTATTAGAGAAAAAGAACTCTTCTGGCAAATTAGACTTCAAGCCTGAAAAGACCTAGGACTCAAACTATTGAATCATTAACCTCTGTCCTTAGCCTTCACAAACTAGACCACAAGAAATACAAATGAACTCTTTTTTCAAAAGGTAAAAGAAGAACTCATTTATAAAAAACCTGGTTTAACCTGCTATATTATTATATTGTTGCTTATTATCCTCTTTTTTCAAGCTGCATGGTTAATCTCTTTTGGTGTTTTTGCACAGGTTAGTTTGAATTATGCCCATCACATGCATTCAGCACACCGATTTCCCACTTTTGGATCCGGCCCCTTTTAATATGGTATTTAATTTAATTTACTTTCAGTACTTTATGATCACTTTAAATTGCTTTAAGTTTTATACTTTACCACCAAAGCTAAGCAACTCCCATTTTAGGACAGTATGACAGTGATTAGTTTCAAGCCTTAACCATTTGTTAACATGCCCTTTCAAAATAGGCATAGTTCATAGGTGTGTACTAGGCTAATGGTCCTGGGGCCATTACAAGCCTAGCCCGTAGAAGTGTCCTGGCATTGTGCCAGCTGTCATTATTCCCAGTGCCTCTATCAAGTAGAGGCACTGGAGTCATCCCTGGGGTGAACTTTCTATTTCCCCTCCACTCATCAATATTTTTCTTGAAGAGGGCTAGTGAGGTGCTCTGCTTGACATGTATGGGAAGTCTATTCCAGAGCATGGGCAGTCTCTGGGTTATGAACCTGTCCCTCCAGCATGTTCTGTTAATTGTGGTAATGAGGTTGAGGTCTCTGGACTGTGTGATGTGGAGGGATTGGGATTTCTTTAGATATAGCATTTCTAACAGAGCTGGGTCAGACATGGCTTTGTAAGTCAAGCAGAGATCACCTCTTAGTAGACGATATGAGACAGAATAGCTGGAGTTTTTTGAGTCTGTTCATATAAGACATCTTTTTAAGACCTAGGATCCTCTTTGTGGGGTACTTTGTGGCCTCTCCAACTGTTGTAAGTGTCTAGTGAGGTGCATGCCAAATGAAGCATTATACTCTATGATTGGTCTAATGAGGGAAGAGTAGTGAGAAATGATGACCTCTTGCTTCCTGGATGCAAAACCCTTGGTAATGAGATGTGCCACATAGAATTACCTTCTGATCACAGTAGCAATGTGGTGGTCGAAGGAGAGGTTGCTGTCAACCTGTGTCCCCAGATTGGTTATAACACCTTCAGTGTTCAGTGGGCTCCCATCGATGTGGCAATTAGTGGGAACTGAGTTTTTCCCAAAGGAGATTATGACGCATTTTTTGGCATTAAGCTTAAGGCCATGGTTTCAACATCAGTCATTGGAGTCAGTGAGGCCTTTCTGTAGAATGTCAGTATCACTTGGAGAGTTAATAATGTCTCCCAGCTTGCAGTCGTTTGCGAATTTCATCAGCCAGAGTCCCTCCATGTTGACCTGGACTTCTGAGAAGAGGATGCCAAACAGAAGAGGACCCAGGACCGATCCCTGTGGGACACCACTCATGACTGGTTGGCAGTCTGACTTGGAGTCCGCTACTTTCAAACTGTGTGTTCTATCTGTGAGCCAGTTTGCAACCCACCTAATGATATAGGGGTTGTTGACTAGTTTGGTGAGTTTATCAATAATTCCTGAGTGAGGAATGGTATCAAAGGTCTTGGCCAGATCAAGGTAGGCTGCATGAACTGCCTTACCTTCATCCACCACTCTGGTGACTGACTCAAAGAAGTCAGCCAGGTTGAGCAGGCATGATGTACCTTTCACAAAACCGAACTGCGTGCGATCTAGAGTTTGGAGATTCCCTATATCCTTGTTAATTAGGTCCATGATGATGTGCTCCATAGCCTTACATATCAGACTTGTCAGGCTAATGGGGCGATAATTTCCAGGGTCTGTAGTTGCTCCTACTGTATGAAGAGGGATGACTGTAGCAGTGCACCGTTCGGTAAGGACAAAGCCTGAGGTGAGGCTGTGAGTGAACAGAGCACACAGATATGGTGCCAGTTCACTTTGTAATTCATGTAGAACACAGCCAGGGGTATTGTAGGATCCCATGGAAGCTGTATTCTTGGCCTTAGGTAATTCAGCTTTAACCTGTGCTGCAGTAATGCAGGGTGCCTGGCATTCTTTTGATATTGAGATTGGTCCTTTGGGGGGGAGGGATAAAGTTGGCACTGAATCTGTCAGCCAGTATGTTGGCAATATCTGTTGGCTCAGTGTAGGCGGTGCCTTTGTGCAGTAACTCAGAGCAAATGTGGGTATTGCCATGGAGATTCTTGATGTAACTAAAGAAGGCTTTGTGGTTGTTTTTAATGCCTGCTGCAATTCTGCCTTCATAGCTGGCTTTGGAGGTTTTGATGAGGGATCTCAACTTTTTGTTGAGGCTAATAAGAGAATTATTCCAGTCTTGGGACTTCACCTTTTTCTGCAACAGTTTCTTCCTTCTGTTGTAGAGTTTATTAATGGCAGGGAACCACCAGACTGGCTTCCTTTTTTTGGAGGAGAGCATTTTGGTTCTGTTGGGTATGGCTAGTTCCATGCATTTATTATGTATGTGTTCATACAGTGCATTGGTGTATGATTCGGCAGTCATGCATCTATTTTCCATTGGCATGGGTGCCATGAAGTTAGCCACCTCTGTTTTTAGGAGTCCAAAGTCAGCTTTGGAGAAGTTTTTCATGGTGGATACCTTTGCCAGGGGGGGGGGGGGGGGGGGTGAGATGTGGAGTTCCATGGTGATTAGTTTGTGGTCAGATCTAACCAGGGAGGAAGTGACTATTGGTGTAGAGCAATGGTTGCCCATGTTAGTAATAACCCAGTCAAGGATGTTGCTTCTTCTAGTGGGGGTAAGAATGAGCTGGTCCAGGGCATTAGAACTGATGAATTCCAGGAAGCGTTGGGCCAGTGCATTGATGCTTGAGTAGTTTTCTCAGTTGATGGAGGGGTAGTTGAAGTCTCCTAGTATGAGAGCATTGGGTTGGACCTTGATAGATTCCAGGGTGCTTAGGAACATGGAGTGAGAGTCTTGGGTCCTGGTTGGGGACCTATAGCAGGCTATGACCTGGATTGCTGTCTTACCCAATGTTAGTTGTACCCAAAGTATCTCAGATGCATTATGCTGGGCTACTAGTCTGGAGGTGTGCATATCCTTTATGAATATGGAGACACCGCTGCCTTTGGAGCTTCAGTCCATGTTTTGGGGCTGAAAGGTGTGGAATGAGTTATAGCCCGGTAGCACAGGGGTGCTTTCTGCCACTTTAAACCAGGTCTCCATTACAGCACAAATGTCGATGTTCTCCATTTTGATGAGTGCTTCGAGTGAGTGCATCTTGAGATTTAGACTTCTAGCATTGAGCATCATGACTCTCAGACTGCATTTTTTATAGCTGTTACAGTGTTAATTTGTTCTTTGGAACTCCGCCTAAAAAAGGCACTATAGGAGTGTCAAGAGCCTTAGCCAGTACCTGGAAACCCAGGGGTGACAGATGCAGGCCATCTCTGGCAAAGCATTGAGGTCTGTCAGTCATGTTATCCCAAGCAGACACATACTGGATCCCCTTAGAATGGCACCAGAAATTTAGCCAATTGTTGAAGTCAATCATTTTTTGTTTGCACTGTGGTATCATTCTGGGTGACAGTGGGATACTGCTCAGGGCTAGTTTAATACCTGCATGGGCCACATAATCCGAGAGCTCCACCATGTCTCTTTTCATGTAGTCCAGGGAGGTACATCTCAGGTTATTCACACCCACATGGACAGTGACAGAGTCATACTTCTACTTGTTGTGGAGTGACGCAGGTGCGTGTGTTGTGTGTTGGATTCTGGCACCTGATAGACAGCTGATTGTTACCTTCTCCTTATTCAACCTAGTGAGTTGGGCATCTGTGTGCCTCACTATCGAGTCACCTATGATTAGTGTATTGGACAAGGATGAAGTACAACAATCAAAGCTTTTTTAATAATTATGGCAGAGCTGATGAATTCTTTGTGAAGGCACTGCAGCACTTAGTCTGACATATTCAATTTATAGAAGAATGTTGGCAAATCAGTTACAATAATGTTTATACTCCCTAGTCATTTTCAAACCCTTTCTTAACTTGATTGTCAAATGTTTCTCTAGACTGCTTAACTGTTCTTTTTAAAAAGATATATATTTTTATTTAAGTAATATTGTTATTGTACCATTTAGAACATTAGATAACCACACCCACAAGCACACCAATTCAATCCCACCATGAAGCCATGGGTCAGAGAATAAAGAATAAGCCACCCCTTCCCCTCCCCCATGACCGGGAGGAAATTGACTTGGAAACACCCCTTAGGTCAATGATATAAACCCAGCTTGTCTATCTGTATACTCAGTCTTTACTAAGCAGTGCTTATCTGCCAGTAAAGGACTTGAAGAACGAGAACTTGAGTATCTGTATGTTTTTATCGCACCATTCTGAGCATTAAAGTTTCTTTTATCACAGCTGGACCATCCAAAGAAAAATCTGTGATTCTTCCAGGGAAACATCAAGAAGAACTTGCAGAGGAACATCCAGAGCCAAGATAGGAACCTTGGACAGCCAGGATTCACCCAAGCTCCTCCAGCAAAACGCATGACGAGTAGACACACAGATTTATCAATGAAATAGGGAAAGGGATAGAGCTGAAAATTAGAAAAGAGCTATGAAGGAGGGATAGTTTAGTGAGATAAATGTATCGTAGTATTTAAATAGAGTGGAGGTAGTGAAAAGGAGAATATTTTGTGATTTTATCCACAAATTCTTAGTTGGTAAGACTGCATCAGAAAATTCTGATACAAGCATATTTATATTTATGTACTACGTATTTTTTGGGGAGTATACTTCAGATTCCCATTACACTACCTGCCACCACCCAAATTACCATCCACATGACCATCATCATGTACCTCTACCTCTGTTTTCATAAGAAGTGTCAAGTCATCCTGGATGTAAGGATTTGCCTCACCCTTCTCATTACTAAATCTACTAACTTAAGGATGAACTAACTCGGAGTAAAAGGAATAATTGCTTTTTAATTCAAACCATATATTTTTTCAAGCTACTGCATTCATGAAGCTAGTATATTTCAGGGAATGAGGGCAATGACCCACACTGAGTGTACAGGGAGGTACAACCCCCCCCCAAACACACACAAATTAATTTTGTAAATTCCATTGTCTATGTTTATATAAAAATGGTTAGGTAATACAGTGGTACACACAACACAAGCACACCAAAATAAATAATCCACACGCATACACTTCACAAAACCCTACACTAAACCATACATACACTACTAGCTATCCACTTACATTAACCCAACCCTAACCCTAAGGTCTGTAACTACCACACTCACCTTACCCACTCCCTAACCCTAAGGTCCCTAACTATCGCACACTCACCTTACCCGCTCCCTAACCCTAAAGTCCCTATCGCACACTTACCTTACCCGCTCCCTAACCCTAAGGTCCCTATAGCACACTCACTTTACCCACTTCCTAAACCTAAGGTCCCTCTCGCACACTCACCTTCATTTGCACACTTGCCTTAACCCGGTCTGTAACCTTCGCTCCATAGTCGAGGAAATAGCAAAGCTGCAGAAACGGCCCACCGAATACTTTCCCTAGGAAAGTATTCGATATTCTGCAGCTTCGCTATTTTCAGAGTTCAATGCATAGGGTTCGCTATTATAACATTCGAAGTTTTAAGACTTCGATGTTATAATCTAGACCCCCTAGATATATATATATATATATATAATTTTTTTTTTTCCTCCAGCTTCATTGAACCAAAGACTTTCCCCTAGAATGTGATTCAGTCCTGATACATTCCAACCACTGGTGACTTTGGGTTACAGCAGCAAACAAAAAACTTTTGCAGTGATGGCACTTAAAATACAGTTCTCCATTACCTATGCACCTAAAAGCACAACCTAAATAAAGTTTACAAATTAATTTCTAAATATAACGTGGAAAGCATTGTACTAGAATATGTCAAAACGTTTAATCCTATATTGATACTGAACACTTGTTGTTTCTTTCGGCTTTTCCCAGTTAGGGGTCACCACAGCGGAACTCCGGTCCGCTAATGATTGGTAGTTGATTTTTATGTGCCAAGTTACCAGCCCTGACGCACAACCTTCAACGAAGGTACGCCCATTCACGCATGTCTCCACGCAGAAGACGCTCTAGCTGAGAATCGAACCAGACAGCGTCTTACTGTGAGGCGACAACGCTACCGCAGCACCACCACTGCGGGTTTTGATACTGAACATTAATAAGTGTAAATATCCATTAGAATGTGCCATGCTGCAAGGAACCTTTATTTTCAGTTTCCTTACAGGAGGGTTATATGATTACTTTTAAGGATGGGGAATTGCAACACATTTGCATACCTTGTAATGTGTTGGTCTTAGTAAATGTTTCTGTATAAAAGTGACCTTTTCTGTTGTTGGAAATATGCAACTATCAAAAATATTTGTACTGACAAAAGCAGAAAACCCTATACAAGTTCAGCACTGAGGTTTGTGTAACTTTATAACACTTGAATATGATAAGTTATGCTTATCCAAGTGTTCAAGTAGTTCCCTGAAAGTTCTGGAAGAAATGTGACAAAATGCAGATCTGTACTATCTGCAAAATTACATATTTTTTAATGTAAGGGATATACATTGTGTCGACATAACATCACAACAAAAAGTGACAGTAAAAGTGACAGTAGCATCTTCAATATAGACCCATGTGAAATATAAATAAAATGAAGATAGCTTATAATTTCTTTGCATCTAACATGTCATAAAATGTTTCCAAAGAATTTTACTATAAAAGTTCAAACTGTTTCACAGGTACAGCCCTTTAGTAATGATAGCCAGCCACGAGATCTACATAACCATTGGATGTGTACCATCTTGTTCAGACAAGCACATACTGGCATTTTGTCAACAATGTCATTAAGTCACAGAATCAAGTATTTGAGACATTCATTTCTCAAATTAGTAACATTTTTGTCATTTTGAATGTTATAACAAAAATACAGCCTTGACAAGGACAGATCACAGCCACATATTTAAGATGTCATGTCATAATTTCATAAGATCAAATTAACGATAATATTTAGTTCTCAAATAATTAACACTTTTATTTTAAATGTTGCAACAACACACACAATCTGATAAATACAGATAACAGACACATATTTAAAATTCTATAATTTCATAAAATTAGAAGTACGAATAACATTAATTTCTCAAACAAGTGATAGTTTTATTTTAAATGTTATAGCAAAACAAAAAATACAATTTTGACAATACCGGATGAAAGACACACATTTATATTGCCATAATTTCCTTGAGCTTTACACAGTTATCTCATTCATTGTATATTGTATAACTAGCAGAGTCTCTTCCCCTGAGAAGTTATAAGCTCAAAATAAAATGTTACAAACTCAGAGCATTACAGAGGTATGATCTTTTATAGATATGGACAAATTAAGGTTGGAATCTAACCATCCATCCATCCATAACTCCTTTTCCCATTTTGTGAACATGGGGTCATGTTGTCACTTCCAACAGTGACAATCATTTAGCTAGGTCTGCACTGTTGTTCTTTCATACCACTGACTCTCGTGCACACACACACACACACACACACACACACACACACACACACACACACACACACACACACACACACACACACACACACACACACACACACACACACACACACCACACACACCACACACACACCCATGGCAAATCTACCTTTGGAATATGGGAAGAAACCAGAGCACCCAGAGAAAATTCTTGTGAACGCAGAGGGCACATGCAGATTCAGCGCAGAAGACAACTCAGCCAAAAAACTGGAACATTTTTAAAACAAATGTGCAGCTATCAGTTCTGCTCAGAGCAATAAATATAAAAGCTTTCAAAAACATAGATAAATGCTAATGATATAACACAAGAACTAAAGCACTCTGAATTTTACATAAAAAATAAATAAAATGAAAGTATTCTGATGAAATTCAAGCTGCAGCTGGTTGCCTTCAAGGTGAAAAATCTAATGATACTGTCTTAAGTATAATTCCAGTATAATGTCTTGATAATGTCATTAAAATACATGAAACCATTTCTGAAACACACACACACACACACACACACACACACACACACACACACACACACACACACACACACACCTTTTTAGACAGAGAACAACATAAAACAAAATAGCCAGTATTATGAAAACTGCTCCAAATCATAATTATTACTGGCATCCAAGTTAATGATGCAAGAACTCTGCAATGATAACTGCCAACAAAGGAGTACATGCTAAATCAAGCAGCATTGTAGAATGTGATACATATCTTGTTCTTTGAGAAACAACCTAACCAAAATGCCATCATGGAAACAGTAGTTGCTCGGGCTATAATATGTTTAGCTGCGGGCATTAAAAAATGCAGATTATAAAGTAGATTCAGTTTATTACAGTTTTTAAAAACAGTGCAGGTTTCCTTATCAAAAAGTGATATTTCCCAATCTAACTACCTGCTAGTAATACTTGTGTATGAGTTCCAGTGGTCATGTGAATACTCACTAGTGCATGTTTGCCAAACTAGTTGCTGTGCCTACAAATAGATTTGTTCTGTTTTTTTTTTCCCTAGACTGAGTGTTAATCCCATTAATGTTAGCATTTTCCTGATAAGAGCATAGCTGGCTGAAATACATTCTGAAGAGTGACAAATTTGCAAACATGCAGTTATATATGTTATCCTAACAATAAGCATTGATCAAGAGATGTGATGAAAATGTTTATTTAAGCCAGAGTACAGGTATTTTATCTCCACTGTAGACAAGTCATCAAGCAGTTATTAGCACTCTGCTTGTTAGATTAGTCACTGTAATGCAAGCAGTTCGTACACATACAGGCCCTATAAAAATAGTTACAGACACCTTGCATTGGATCCATTATCTACTCAAGGAAATAGAAGTACAATGAATACATGAAGGTGTCAGGTCTGGATTTGTTTGCGAGTGAATGAGACAAATGACAGTCTGAAAATGTTTTGGAAATTCTGAAAATGTGTTGGAAAATTCTTCATAGCAAGCCTTCTGATTTGCAGGTTCATATCACTGCCACTAATACCTTCTAACTGGTCTGTGTGAAGAGGCGATCACTGAATTCAAGGGCTATAACTAACATAAAATGGAGACCAGTGAATTCAAGGGATATAACTAACATAAAATGGAGACCAGTGACTAAGGATCAATAGCTTCTTCATGATTCAGAGGGGGCTGTCTGGCTGGCTAGTGCCCTCTTTCTAAAATGGCTACTTTCCAGTGGAAAGAGCAAAATAAGGTACTGACCAAAGAGATATTTCTGAAAATCCACAGTTCATAAAACCAGCAACCCACCAAACTCTTTAACATTTGAGACAGATATATTAAAAATGGAGACTGATGGCAACACCTACAGCACTGTGTTGCCAGGTCACATGTGCTGCACAGCACAAGGCATGTCACTGTTACAGTATGACATAGAATACAGTACACATGTGTAGTAGGTAATCAGGATGGCTAGCTATGTGTGACAGCTTCAATGAACTTGCTTGACAAAGTAAGCCATATTTACATGGAAACTTTTTATAGTCTCATACGCTATAAAATTTAATTTGCCTAGCCAAAGGCAACAAGGAAATTATTTCTTCCCAAGCTTCACCTAATGATATATGACCTCTGTTCCACTACTTATTCATCTTCTGAGTATAACAATTGCCTTAGGCATGATCTGTCCCATAAACTGTGTACGGCCTATCTCAGAGTGAAACTACTAGTCTGCTCTGAAGTATTAACATTCAGCTTATAGCCAGTGAACTGTCTGACCTCCTTGTCCTACCTGCTATAACAAACATTGCACACATAACATATGAAGAAGAGTTATAATAAAAAGTGGTTTTGCAGCATGGCTACATTACCCTGCAGATATCATCTCCAGGGTTACATGAACTGAGTGTATTTGGAACTCTGAAAGCAGTATATTAACAGACCAAGAGCACTGGAGCAGTCTCCATATCAGAGAGTGCAGCAGAGTACAGGCACCATGCAAAAGCAATGTTATTTTTTTTTAAATAGTCACTCTGCCAAAGATGGTAGGATTATGTAGAATAATTTGTCACTTTAATTTCTCCAAGTCTTTTGGGTTTCTAATACTATGATGGGAATGGACCCCAATCCTAAGTCAACGTTTGATTAAAGTGTGTGAAATTAGTATTGTTTAAATCTCTGATGTTAGCCAAAAGTATTCTTTGCAGCACTTCCAATTGTGCCCAGAACTGACTCTTTCTGTAATTCATATGGAGCTACATGTGTCAGTAACATATCTAACTATGACTTTAAATTATTTTTTATTTAAATTATTTTTTATGAGACACATTGCTCTTACTACTATTGGAACTGTCTGGGTATCCTTCTTCCACATTGCCCACATTTCTGCCTGCCAATCCTGGCATTTTATGACTTTATTTCTCTTTGTATGAAAGGCACTCTAATCACTGGGTGTAGCTAATTCAATGCTCAGTATTACTTTTGTCTTCTTTTCGTGGACTACTATATCTGGTTTTCTCACATCTATTTTGTGAACTGTTGGTAATGGGTGGTCCCTTGTGATATAAACTTCATCATTCTCTATAATGCTTTGTGGCCCATGTTGCCAGTGCTTCTCAGCTACTTCACTATAATAATGTTTGCACAATTCCCACTGCAATAGTCTTGCCACATTATTATGCTTTTCAGTATACAGGTCCTCTGTTATTACTGTATCATACCCAGGAACAAGATGTTTGACTGCTTCCAGTTCTGTTTTACAGAGCTTGCATCTGTCTGTTTCTCCCACATGTTCAACGTGTAAGTAGTCCACTGTCCTGGGAAGTTAATGTTAACCTCTCATCTTTTGGTTTAAATTCTCCTCTCCTTAACAATTCCTGTGTCAGATACTGATCAACATGAAATTGTTACAGGAGTTTTCTGACAACTATATTTATGCCTTTGCACATTTCTTGCCTTCTCATCCGAGCCTTCTCCTTATATTCTTTCTTTTGTTTTTTTGGCACATACAGTTGCTGCCTGATTTTTGTCTACTTCTGGTTTGATTTCCATTCTCACTTGACATTGTTATGCTTCTGCTAAGCTAAGCAGGGAAGTCATCTTAGATTTGTTCTCTTCATGTTTCAAAACTTTCACTATGTTTAGATCTGATCAGGTCAGCAATTCAGTTCTACAATTGCAGGTCTATACATGCAATCAATTTTGAGGAGGCCTCATTCAGAACGAGCAATATATAATGTTGGTATACACTGATTTTTAAATATCATTTGATAAGTGTGAAGCATTTTTCTTGTTTTCCTCTCCAACTGATCAAATACCTTTGGGGCGAGTCAGTCACCTCAAAACTGTAAGTTAGAACAGAAAGAATAAATTGGTTTATAGCTTGGACTTTGTTCCTATATGTTAGTGCTGTTTTCAGTGTTAATTTTAGTCTTGTAAAATATTCCTTACTGAGTTTTGTTTACATCTGTTCATGTTTTATTGTTGCTCCTTCATTAATTCCCAACTATTTATATACGCCTTCCTACTCAGGTTCCTTTATGTCACATTCCTGTCCTAGACTGATATTTTCTTTAGTGCTGCAGCTTTCCTGCTTTAAATTTTGCATTTGCACATCTATCAAGACTAAATTACATTCTTATATTATTTAAGAAAGTTTTAATCACTTCCAGTTGTGCTTTCACCTCATCTCATGAACTATACAATTTTAAGTCATCTACTAAAAAAGATGAGAAATCTAAATCTTTACACTTTATTGTTGTCTCGGCACCAAAATGTAACCTAATCTGTTAAGTAGACAACTTAGTGGGTTAAGGGTAAGACAAAAGAGCAGTGGTAGCAAAGAATCACCCTGAAGTATCCCCCTTTGAATTTGTATCCCTGGGATAATAATTTGCTATTTATCATGGCTTAGCTGCAAGGTGGTTTGCTACTCTTTCATGGTCACTCTAATGCAATTGATCAATGTAGAGTGTGTGTTATACATCTATAAGCTCTCCTTTATCCATGAATGTGGGATGCTGTCAAATGCTTTTTTGCAATCTAGCCATACCTCTCAACCTCTTAGAGCAAGAAATCTGGACAAAGTCATAAATGAGGGGACAAAGGCCCAAAATATGCACATTTTTTAAATATTGCTCTTACAGACTTAGAACGTTGATAGAGGAACAGGTTTTGCATTACCATACATTTTCTGAAGAGAATGAAGTCTGAAACTCAAATATCTGTCATTATTTTCTGACTTCATTATCTAGCCATGCCTTATTTAGAGTCTTCTCATTTTTGCAATTCTCCATTATGACTTTATTTAACACCAAATGATCCTTTGTCTGTGTATGGTCATCAATAATATGTCAAAGCAGATACAAAAATAGTTTGACAAGGGGATTAATTAACTTTCCATAAAGCAACCAGCATCAGGAAAAACTAAGTTAACTTCTGGAAAGCTTCCATTAGACATTTATAACTCTGCATTTTGAACTTTGGCCATTAACAATACCTTCTGTGTGAAATATTAAAAGCTGATGCCCAGTACTTATGTATGTGTTTCCAGGCATTGGTGAGTAACTATACAAAGTTTGCACAGGTTCTTCAGACAGAGTCCTGTTAACTAAATGCTTCTAACCCATTTTCGTAACTTCATACCTTTCAACCTCTTAGAGCAAGAAATCTGGACAAAGTCATAAATAATGAGGCGACAAAGGCCCAAAAATATGCACATTTTTAAATATTGCTCTTAAAACTTAGAAAGTTGATAGAGTAAAAGATTTTGCATTAACATAAATTTTCTGATGAGAATGAAGTCTGAAACTCAGATGTCTATCATTATTTTCTGACTTCATATTCCTCAGTGATTTGCCAGAAAACTACAATTTTATGAGAAACAGACCAAAAATATGAAGCAAAAATCTGGACTTTCTGAGAAAATCTGTACAGTTGAGAGGTATGTAATAATTCTTTATTTTACTGACAGTAAGAAGTCCTCTGCAGACATTTAAAATGGCCACAGCAACAGATACTGTCTGTATCTATTGACATTGAACAAGTTTATTATTAAATCATAACCATATAATAGCTGTGTTGGGAAAAAGAAAATAATGATCTTGTCTTGATAATAAATAACCAGAGAGTATTATTTCACTTTCAAGTAAATTTAACAAATGTTCTCTATATAAATTTAATAGAGAACATTTTGTATTTATTGGGATATTGGACTTTTCTTGCAGGTCAGCTTGGTAATTTAGTTATACCTCTCAACCTCTTAGCACATGAAATTGGGACACAGCCTAAAATAATGGGGGGGGGGGCCAAAGGCCCCATAATAGGGACAGATTTTAAATATTGCTCTTATAAATTTAGAAAGTTGCTAGAATAACGGGATTTATCTTACCATGCATTTTCTGAAAGATTTGGAGTCTGAAACTCAAATGTATGTCATTTAGTGACCTTAATCCATAGTGATCTGCCAGAAAACCACAGGTTTTATGAGGAAAAGACTAAAACTATAAGGCGAAAATCTAGACAGTTGAAAGGTATTTTAGTGCTTTGTGCAAATGATGAAAGAGCGTAATTACATAGAACATTTCTTTTCAGGTATGAACTGGCTGCATTAGCCATCTTTAAAGTATTAAAATCTGGTTGCACAGAAAGCAACTTCTAACTTCCTTAAATTGTCTTTTTATTTCTCTGTTAGCCAAGAAGGATCAGGAGTTTGCTCATTCATGTTTTTCACCAAAAGGCTTGAAAGGTGAAGTAAGGGTCAGGTCCCTGACATACAGTGTAAGCATTACCAACAGTCAGCCAATGTCAACAAAGGAGCTGCAGCAAAAACAAACAAAAATAGATCTGCGTTACCTAGGGCAGGGACATAAACCTGGATGTATTGTTTAACAAGCAGTAATATACCAATTGTTTTATAGATAAATACCAATGTTCCCTGAAACTGCTGTTTACCGAATTACGTGTCTTGTTCTAAACTTTCCAGTCCTGACAGAATATTAAAGTTAACACTCCTCTTTTCAGAGTTTCTGTACACAGCTGCACAATAGTACAAATTGTTCACTGCTAGAATGGCTTTTAGAATAATAAACTAGCCAGTTAAATGACAAAGATCTTCGCCATGCAAATGTCAAGTACCATCTTTCAGATTGTATCCAAGTGCAGTGTGTGGATGGTAGATTTGGAAGGAATCTAGCACATACAAAATTTGAATTGATTATAAAGGCTGATAGATTCAACAATAATTCCGCTAATACTGATTGCATATATATATATATATATATATATATATATATATATATATATATATAATGTGTGTGTGTGTGTGTGTGTGTGTGTGTGTGTGTGCGCGTGCGTGTATACATATCTATCTCTAACTATATTTATATATTTTGCTTGTTTTGTTTTAGTATGTCTCTACTGTGTTCAGAAACAAACCAGCCTTTTAGCCTCCTGGTTTTGAAAATTTTAATTTTTTACAAGGATAAATAAAAATCAAGCTTTACTGCATAGGTCAATGTTATGCCTTTAAGAAGTCCTTTCCACTCAACAGGCTGGATAACTCCACCAGCCTTTCAATGTAGGGCAACTCTCCTGTTCCTCCTTCATCTGTCAGCATATGTTAACACTTCTGTTCTTCCTTTAGGATTCAGCATAATTTAACAGTCCTATTACAATTCAGATTTAAGGGCAGCTTTCCTTACATACACATAGTTTCAAACAGAAATACTCTCTACTCCAAAGCCCTCAAATGTAGAGTCTGGTACCCTAATCTTTTGAGGCTAATGAGCATGAAATACTTCTTTCTGCAACTTATTCCAACACGTTCCTGCCTTGCTCCTGTTTGCCTGCCTGCCCTGTACTCTCTAAGATAAACAGCCATCACTATGCCACTTGTCCCCCCACCCTCAAAGAACCATTGGTTTAAGCCTTGGTGAATGGGCTGCATGCATGAAGGAGCCCATCCGCATTAACGTGGTTACAGCTCAGATGATGTGTATGCCTATAGCTGTTGGATTGGACAGTTAATGTCGAACAAGATGGTTTAGAGTTACTGTCCTTCTGTCTCTGAAGCCACTAAAGAGGAAACTGGAATGTAACCAGTAAAAATGTTGTTCATAGCAACACGTAGTATTTGAGGATAGTGAGGGTCTACTAATTGTCAGACACTCCCTTTATTTTACTGAATGGCATTTCTTAGTATTACTGAGCATGTTCTTTGTTTTTCATTGTTGCAGTCATCACATTTGGGTTATCCCTGCCAGGGTAGCCCTCGGCTGGCCCAAATACCAGATGCTTAGTATGCTTAGTATTTCTGCATCTGTTGCTGTCACTTCAGGACTGACGTCAGGTCGTCAGTGGTATCAAGTAAGGCAGCCGATGCCATTACATCAGTCTTTCTTGCCAAGGAGCCCAAAGCAGAAGCAGTCACATGAGTGCTGGTTGGCCACTACCCAAGTTTCATCTTCCAAACTGAAGCTGAAGTCTTCTAAAGCTAAGTAACCCATTGGGGATCCTTTTTTCTTGCACTAACCGATGTCAGAAAAAGTTAACAATTGTCTCGCCCGTGGAAAGCCAATACCACACCGAGACTTTCATTCTTACTGCGTCACTTGCTTAGGCCCAGACCATGACGTCCCATGCTGTCGCTTTTGTGCTTTGTTTAACGCCAGAACTATACGTTGTCGGGCCCTTATTGTAGCTAGATATTTTTGCTTACATTCCTCGAATTCCGATATGGCTTCAGTAAGCCATCTGACAGCAGAAAAAACATTAAGAAAAAGACAGAGACAGACCGCACAGGTCCAAACCTACCGATGATGCTTCCGTTAAGCTAGTCATCAGTTCTCCGGTCCTCAGTAAGGCAGTTTTGCAGCCCCTGATGCCCACTTCCCTAGATTCGCAGGCCGCTACCGAGACCCTTTCAGAGTCCAGAATGCTGCAAAGCTCTTCTTCGACTAAGGATCCTGCAGTTGTCACTCCATTGGATGGGTCTGGAGCCGCTGAGCAGGCACCGCCTTCTGAGGAAGTACTTCGCACTACCGATTCTCGACACAAACTGACGCCTTATTTCGCACCTACCATTCTTTTGAAAACTACAAAGTTTCTAAGGCCCAGAGTACAAACCACACCCAAGATACCGAAGACCTAGTCTCAGGCACCTGCTTCCTTGCCTCAGTCTCAAATGCTTAAAATGGTGGAAGACCTTATCATGCTGATCAGGGGAAGCCAAGCCCCTTCCAAAAGAAAAAAAAGATCTGTCCTCAGTAGTTTTGTCTGAACAGGAGTCTAATGACTCTGATGCATATGAATATGAAGACATGCAACCCCTCTCTGCTTATGAGGATTCTAATGCAGAGGATTACATTCCTTCAGCCTCTCCACCCAAGGACTTTTCCTTTGGGAAAACCCTTCATACCTTAAGGGAGCATTTCCAATAGGAATGTCAGGACTACCCTCAGTCTAAAAAGAGACTCAGAGAATTCTTAGATCTTCCACAGCACAGACCCCTGGCCATTCCCCCAGTCCAGGATGTTGTGGACGATATTTTCCTGGAATCCATTTTGACTCCTGACACCCTCCCTCCTGCACCCAGAAAACCAGACAGGTATTACAGAGTCCCTGACTCACACAAATTTCTTTTCAAAAATCCTACTGCTGACCCTGAGGTAATTTCTCATGGGCTGAAAGGAATTAAAGCAACCTCTGCTAAGAATCCCAGCCCCTCAGACAGGGATTCCTGAGCACTAGACAGATGGGGTAAAAAAGTATACACCTCTGCTACTCTTGTTATCAGATCACTAAATTGCCAGTTCCATATGCTAACCATGGAACTCCTCAAACAAAAAGTGTCTTCCTTTCTTGCTTGTGCAGAATCTAAGGAGTTACAAGAGTTAATGCATTCTGCAAGTCAAGTGACTAAGCACACCTTACACTGCGGTTTTGATGCCCTAGAAGCTTCTTACAGGGTAGCAATCACCGGTTCTGTCCTTAGAAGGCATGCACGGCTTAAGGAACACCCCTTGCCATACCATGTTAAATCTAAATTATTGGATGCACCCTTGCAAGGCAAAGATGGAAGAAAAAGCTAAATCTATGCAGTCAGTTAAGGATTTCCTACAGGTCCAGCCACCCATGTTCAGCAGGCATTGCCCCTCCAAGCACTGGTCCTTTCCTGCTCCCACCAGGTCAGTTCAGCCCAGACCCCGGGGAAGCAGACGTCCCCCAGACAGCAGCCACAGGGAATGCAGAGATCAAAATAGTGGAATTCCTCCACTTCCAAACCAGGGAGTTCTAAGACTCCCCCTCATGGTAAGAACTCACAATGACTCTCCTCCCCACCCCCTCCCTCTGCCCACCTGTACTTACCCCTAGGAGGAAAACTCTCCTTTCACGCAAGCACCTGGGCCACCATTACCAACGACCGCTGGGTCCTCAACATAGTTTCCCAGGGATACAAATTTTCTTTCCACACTCTTCCAACCCCAAAAGCATTGCCAGAGTTACCTCCAAACCAGTGGACAGAAGCAAAAAAGCAAGTCCTTTCCCTGCTCTCTATGAGGGCAGTAGAGCACGTTCCTGCAGAACAGATAGGCCAAGGTTTCTATTCCAGACTGTTTCTGATACCCAGAAAAGAGGGCACCTGGCGCCCTATCCTCAATCTATCCATTCTAAACACCTTCCTGGTGATACCAAAATTCAAAATGCTCACCCTCCAGCAACTGCCACCCATGCTCTCCAAGGATGTTTGGCTAGCCACCCTAGATCTAAAAGAGGCCTATCTCCACATTCCTGTCAGGGAATCATGCAGGAAATATCTATGTTTCAGGGCAGGATCTCTACACTTTCAGTTCTCTGCACTTCCCTTTGGCTTATCTACTGCTACCAGAGTTTTCACAAAATGTCTGGCTCCCACCATTGCCTTTTGCAGACAAAGGAATATCCAAATTTACCCATACTTAGACGACTGCCTGCAGACAGTCAGGAAAAAGCTGCTCAAGCACCTGGCCTTTGTAAAGTCCCTTTTGACCCCCCCCCCCCCCCCAGGGTACACTATCAACAAAAATAAATCCAAATTAGTGCCCATCCAAAGGATTATATTCCTGGGAGCAAGCCTGGACACAGCATCCCAGATGGCATTCCTTACACCAGAAAAGCAAACTTACGCTACAGTCTACTTCTCTCAACTAGCCACTAGACCCCCGTTATCTGCAAGGAAAATCCTGCAAGCTCTGGGGTTCATGGTGTCTTGCATTCTACTCATTCCATATGCCAGGCTACATATGAGGAAACTTCAATGGTACCTAAAAAATCTTTGGTGTCAACACTGTCAAGACCTGGAAACTCTTATACCAATAATACCTTGCCTAAGGAAAGATTTTCTTTGGTGGGCAGCAGCAAGCATGCTCCCACAATAAGGGACTACCTTTCTCACCACCCTCCACCACCCAGACCCTCACCACAGATGCATCAGACTATGCCTGGGGTGCACACCTGGACGGCAGGTGCATACAGGGCCAATGGAGCCCACAGCAAATCCATCTGCACATCAATCAAAAGAGATGTTAGCTGTCCAGCATACATTGACAGCTTTCAGGCCCCTTATCTCCCCAGGGGCTTTCCTGATCAAAACAGACAACACCACTGTGATGTAGTATATCAACAAGCAGGGAGGGACTTACTCATACCCTCTTTGCAGGCTGGCCATGACCCTTTGGCACACAGCGTCTGCCATGCAACTCCACCTGCTAGCACAATTCCTGCCAGGTTCTCTAAACTCTCTGGCAGACCACTTAAGCAGAAATCTTCTGGACCCACATGAGTGGCAGCTAAACAAAAGAACCTTCACCCTTGTAACTCAGAAATGAGGCACCCCGAAGGTCGACCCCTTTGCCTCCCACACCAACCATCAGCTCAGAAATTCTACACCAGGGAGCATTACTGCATGGCTTGGAAAGTGGATGCCCTCTCCTTCCCCTGGGTCAATCTATTGGTCTATGCATTTCCTCCACTACCTCTCATCACCTAGGTACTGCTCAAAATAAGGGAGGAAAAACCAAGGACAATTCTTATTGCTCCAGACTGGCCTCACCAGCACTGGTACCCACTGCTGCCCAGCCTGTCCCCACTGCCACCATGGCATCTCACTCAGACCCCAACCCTCCTGAGCCAGAGGAAAGAAGAATTCATGCATCCCCAGTTGCAGACCCTCAATTTGGCAGCCTGTCTTATTCCCTGACTACTGCTCAATCTGCCAACCTTAGTAAACAAGTTCTAGATGTTATATGTGAGGCCAGATGTCCTAGCACTAGAAGGTCTTATGCTGACAAATGGAAAAGGTTCTGCACCTGGATTCAGGCTAAGGGAGACGATGTGGCACAGCCCTCCCTACCTGTCATCCTGGATTACCTAGCTGACCTGCTACACAGTGGTCTCTCTTTTTCCTCTATTAAAATTCATGCCTCTGCTATCTCTGCTCATTTCCACACTGAGCAGCCCCTTTTCTCACACCCTCTGATCAAACAATTCCTGAGAAGGGCTACCAACTTGCGGCCACCCAGAAGAGCACCTACCACAGCTTGGGACTTTAACTTTGTGTTGGAAAAGCTCACCCTGCCCCTCCCCCTTTGAACCAGCATCTTCAGCAGAGTTAAAATTTCTCTCCTGGAAGACAGAATTTCTTCTGGCCATCACTTCAGCCAGAAGAGTCTCCAAGCTACAAACACTCATGGATGTGGAGCCCTTCATCATCTTCCATGCTGACAGGGTTTCTCTCACGACTAACCCATCCTTCATGCCCAAAGTGGTGTCCAGTGTGGCTCGCAACCAAACCATTCATTTGCCTACCTTTTTTCCTAACCCTCAAAACAAGGGGGGAAGGATTCTGCACTCTCTAGATGTGCACAGACAGCTCAGATTCTATCTAGACAGAACTAAATCATTCAGAAAGTCTGATCAATTACTGGTTAGCTTTGCTGCAGGGGTAGAGGGCAAAGCCATCTCCAAACAAACAATTTCCAAATGGATAGCACACTGCATCCATTTCTGTTACAAGCAACATGGAAAGCCTCCGCCTAAGGGGGTCAGGACTCACTCCACCAGAGCAACCTCCACCTCTGCAGCTTTCCTCAGAGGAGTCCCCACCAGGGACATCCTGGAGGCTGCCACCTAGAACATCTGTTCACACTTTCACCAAGAATTACCACTTTCCTATCTTCTCCAAATCCAGGGCAGGCTTTGCCACTGCAGTCTTGCAGGGCATCCAAGCCAGCCCCTAGTCTCATTGACGGCTTCCATCCTTTTCCTCAGCTTTGGAAATCAACCCAAATGTGATGACTGCAGCAGTGAAACATAAAGAACATAGTAAAGTCGTGTACACTTACCATAAATGTAGATGTTCGAGTGTATTCAATGTTGCAGTCCTGTTTTCCCTCCATCTCCCTCTTCTTTCTCTCTCTCTCCTTACAAGGAACATTTTGGTATTTACTTTCTACTGGTGGGGTTCTTCCACCATAACCTGGCTCCCACATGATAGTTAGGGCAAGAAAAACTGATGTAATGGGGTCGGCTGCCTTACTTTGTACTACTGACGACCTGACGTCAGTCCTGAAGCGACAGCAACCGATGCAGAAATACTAAGCCTCTGGTATTCGGGCCGGCCGAGGGCTACCCTGGCAGGGATAACCCAAATGTGATGACTGCAACAGTGAATACACTCGAACATCTACATTTATGGTAAGTGTAGACAACTGTACTTTTCAGGTGATGTAACAGACTGGATGTTGCACACCCTTCACAATCTGGAATAAGACTGCACAAATGTCCAGTCAGAAGTGTTGGTAGAAGTTAGGCTCTAACAATATAGGCATGCACCAATCAGAATTTTCATCTTCCTAAAGGCTCACTTGTCTTCAAACAATCAATGAGCTTTCAATGGAGCCTTACCCTTGGTTAGGTCAGTGAGAGCCTCATGCAATGGTAGGTGCAAACATTTGCAATATCAGATGATCAGGCCTAAAAATGCCTTAATCGTTTTTTTTTTTTTCTGAACTATGTCAACTGTAGCTTTCCTATTCCCTCTGCCTGCTATACAGTCCATATAGTGGATTTCTGGCATGCTTAAGTTGTACTCTTTTGGGTTATCAATAAATTCAGCTTGGTGCAAAAAAAATCAGAATAACCTGGACATCAGGGAGATGGCTTTCCTATTTCTCAGAGACTATTACAATGTCATCCAGATAGGGTGTGGGAGATCTGTTATCTAGTCAGTCATAGGTTCATAGGCTGGTACTAGGCTATCAGCCCTAGGGCCTATACAAGCCTAGCCATAACAATTTCCTGGCTATTTCTTCCCACAATATTTACTTCCCTGGACGCCTGTCTTGCAGGGTGTCTGACATGATCCCCAGGGTAAATTTCCTATCTCCCATCCAGTCGTTAAGTTTCCTTTTGAAGATAGCCAAGGTGGTGCTCTGCTTGACATGTATGGGCAGTCTATTCCAGAGTATGGGGAGTCTCTGGGTCAGGAACCTACCCCTCCAGCATGTTTTGTTCATTGTGATAACAAGGTTTAGGTCCCTGGAGCGTGCGTCTCTGATGGTTTGGGATTTCTTTAAGTGTAGCATGTCCAACAGCTCTGGGTTTGACATGGCCTTGTATGTTAAGCAGAGATCACCTCTGAGTAGATGATATGTGACAGAGTATAGTTGGAGTTTTTTTAGTCGGTCAGCATAGGGCATCTGCTTTAGGCCTGTGATTCTTTTAGTGAGGTGTTTCTGCAGCCTTTCCAGTTGTTGCAGATGTCTTGTGAGGTACATACCAAATGGGGCGTAGTACTCTATGATGGGTCTAATGAGGGATGAGTACAGTGGGACAATGACCTCCTTTTTTCTGGATGAAAACCCCTTAGTGATGAGGTGTGCCACATATAAGGATTTCCTGACTGTTGTGGCGATGTGGTTATCGAAGGTGAGACCACTGTCCACCTGTGTTCCTAAGTCTCTTATCACACTTTTGGTGTTTAGTGTACTGCCACCTATGTAGTATTTCATGGATACATGTTTTTTCCCAAAGGGGATAACTGTACACTTCTTAGCATTGAGCTTGAGCCCATGGTTCTGGCACCAAGCATCTGTTTCTGTAAGGCCCATTTGTAGAATATCCACATCATTTGGGGATTCAATAATGGATCCCAGTTTGCAGTCATCTGCGAACTTTGTTAGCCAGAGTCCCTCAGTGTTGGCCTGTACTTCAGAGAAGTAGATGCCAAACAAGAGTGGTCCCAGAACTGAACCCTGAGGTACTCCACTTGTCACTTGTCTGGAGCTGGATTTGGAGTCGACTACTTTTACAGTGTGGGTTCTGTCAGTAAGCCAGTTAGCAACCCATTGAGTGACATAGAGATTTATGCCCATCTTAGAAAGTTTATCTATGATTCCAGAGTGAGGGATGGTGTTGAAGGCCTTGGCAAGGTCTAGATAGGCTGTGTGGACTGCCTTACCCTCATCCACAGCTCTGGAGACTGATTTGAAGAAGTAAGTCAGATTCAGGAGACACGATTGACCCTTCATGAACCCAAACTGGGTGGGGTCCAGTGTTTGAAGGTTGCCAATGTCTTTATTTATAAGTTCCATGATAATGCGTTCCATAGCTTTGCAGATCAGGCTCGTCAGAGTGATGGGACGGTAGTTCCCAGGATCCAAGGTGGATCCCCCCTTGTGGAGTGGGATAACTGTAGCTGTGCGCCACTCAGTGGGCACAAAGCCTGTGGTGAGGCTATGATTAAACATCACACTTAGGTGAGGTGCCAGTTCATTTTGTAGTTCATGTAGTACACAGTCTGGGATGTCATCTGGTCCCATGGATGCTGTATTCTTAGCTTTGGAGAGTGTGTTTTTTACCTGTGTGGCCATGATTACCAGAATTTGGCAATCTTTCTATATTGAATTAGGCCCTTTAGGGGGTGAGAGGGGGTTGAAGTTGATACTGAAGAGATCTGCCAGGATATTGGCAATGTCCTTGGGATCAGTATATTTAATGCCATTCTGATGTAGCGCAGAGCAGATCTGAGCATTGCCATTTAGATTCTTGACATAGCTATAGAATGCCTTGTGGTTGTCTTTGGAATCTTTGGCAATTTTGTTTTCGTAACTAGCTTTGGAGGATTTTATGAGGGATCTCAGCTTCTCACTGATGCTGGTAAGGGAGTTTTTTGCATCCTGGGATTTTCCTCTTTTCTGTAACAGTTTCTTCCTTCTGTTGTATAGTTTGTTTATGACAGAGAACCACCAGATTGGCTTCCTTTTTTTGGAGGAGAGCTTCTTGGTTCTATTTGGGATGGCACGATCCATGCATGAGTGGATGTGCTCATACAGTGCTTTAGTGTAGGATTCGGCAGTCGAACTTTCAGTTCCCGTCTGCATGGGTGTCATGAAGTATGTTACTTCTGACTTGAGTAGCATGAAGTTGGCCTTGGAAAAGTTTTTTACAGAAGTTTCCTTACTGGGGGTTGGGGGTGGGATGTGGATGTCAAAGGTGATTAGCTTATGGTCAGACCTAACCAATAAGGGGGTGACCACTGGTGTGGAGTATCGATTTCCTATGTTGGTAATGACCAGGTCCAGGATATTGAGATTAGTTGATCCGGGGTGTTGGAATTTATGAATTCCAAGAACCATTGGGCGAAGGTGTTGGTACACTAGTAGTTTTCACAGTTAATGGCAGGGTAGTTGAAATTAGTCAGTATTAGGGTGTTTGGTTGGATCTTAATATTTTCCACTATGTTTAGAAAGGTGTAGTGAGAATCTTGGGGCATAGTGGGAGATCTGTAGCAAGATACAATTTGGATTGCAGTCTTACCTAGTGTTAGTTGCACCTGGAGAATTTCAGATGCATTGTGTTGGGCAACTAGCCTTGAGGTGTGAATATCCTTGGTGAATGTGGACACTCCTCCACCTTTAGTGTTTCGGTCCCGGTTTGGTGGCCAAAAAGTGTGGTAAGAATTGTAGCCTGGTATTGCAGAGGTGCTCTCTGGAGCCTTGAACCAGGTCTCAGTTACTGCACAGATATCGATGTTCTCCATTTTTAGGAGTACCTCGAGAGAGTGCATTTTGAGGTTTAGACTTCTAGCACTGAGTAGCATTACCTTCATATTTTGCATACTTGTACCTGTTACAGTAGTGGTTTTGTCCTTTGAGCCTTGCCTAAAAAAGACACTATAGGGGTGGCAAGAACCTTAGCCAGTAACCTGAATCCCAGGGGCGACAGGTGCAGACCATCTCTGACAAAGCATCTTGGTTTGTCGATCATGTCATCCCAGGTAGACAGATATTGGATCCCCTTTGAATGACACCAGAAGCTTAGCCAGTTGTTGAAGTCAATCATTTTGTCCTTATACTGCGGTATCATTCTGGGTGAAGGCAGGATGCTACTCAGGGCTAGGGTCATACCTGGCTAGGCCACATGATCCGAGAGTTCTTCCATGTGTCTTTTCATGTAGTCCAGGGAGGTACGTCTCAAGTCATTCACTCCATCACGGACAATGCCAGAGTCGTAGTTGTACTCGTTGTGGAGTGACTTGAGTGCATGCGTTATGTGATGGATCCTGGCACCCTACAGGTAGCTGTCTGTAATTTTCTCCTTGTTCAGCCTGGTGAGTGGGACATCAGTGTGCCTGACTATAGAGTCACCTATGACTAAAGTGTTGGGTACATTGTCTTGCCTTAGGGGCTGTTGTTGGGTGGCACACTGGTGTTGTGAGCTATGTGATACTTTGGTTGTGACTGGTGTTTGTTTACATTTCAGCTTCGGAAGTCCTTGTTGCTTGGGCAGGTTAATGTTAAGGGCCTCCACATATGTGGGTTTAGTGTTGCTATGTGTGGGTGTTGGTAGTAAGGGTTTTGAAGGGCTACGTGTTGCTTGAGGTGTAGTGTGGGTGTTAATCTTCTCCTCTTGATTGTCTAGCACAATCTTGGCTGGAGAGAGCTTTGCTTCCAGTTTGGCTATGTAAGTGCATCTCTCGTAGGTTGTAGTGTTGGGCGGTAGGAGGAGATGGTTGTCTGTGTACATGAGGCAATTGCTCTGAAATGATGCAGGTGCTCCATGGAGACAAAACAGCAGTACCCTGTAGTGTCAAAGTTCATCAGGTGTACAAAAGGCTCTTTTTTTCTTAGTTTCTTGGGTGTGTGGAATTTGCCAATAGCCTCCGAATACATCCAAAATGGATCCTAGCAACATTCCAGGATGCTTTTCCAATAGCTTGAAACAGAATCTGTCAGGGTCACTAGACACCCTCTTTAACCACAGCATCTGAACAGGCTTTGTCCCAGAGGAGTGGAGGACTGCAACATTCGTCCCTCTGCACAAGGGGGGCCCATCAACTGCCCCAGGGATCTACAGACCCATAAGCTTGACAAGTCTTATTTGCAAGGCCATAGAGAGAATTATCATGGACCTGATCAATAACAACATAGGAACCCACCAAAAACTGGACCAGATCCAATCTGGCTTTGTCAAAGGGAGGTCTTGCCTACTTAATCTGGTAGACTTCTTTGAGAAGTCACTGGGGTCATGGATGAGGGTAAAATGGTACAAACCACTTATCTAAACCTGGCCAAAGCTTTTGACACAATTCCCCACTCATGGATCATAGATAAATGTACTGAGTTAGGCATACACCCCAACATCATCAGATGGATAGCCAACTGGCTCACTAACAGGACACATATCCAGATAGATGAATCCACTTCCAGTAAGAAACCTCTTACTAGCGGTGTCCCATAGGACTCAGTGTTGGGACTCCTCCTGTTTGGTATATACTTCTGTGAAGTGAACACCAATGTTGGATGCCTCTGGCTCACTAAGTTGACTGACGACTGTAAGCTGGGAGCAATCATTGAATCTTCAAATGTTGTTGACATCCTACAAACAGGCTTAAAAATTACAAAGGACTGGTGCCAAAACCATGGCCTCAGACTAAATGTTAAAAAGTGCATAATCATATCCTTCAGCAAATCAGAAATCCCTGAAAATTATAATACTGATAACAAACACCTAAAGGTAAACCCAGTAGTGAGGGACATAGGAACACATATAGATGGTAACCTAAATTTTGACCACCAGGTAGCTACAGTAGTGAGGAAATCCTTCTGTGTGGCTCAGCTTATAAGTAAAGGCATGGCATCAAAATCAAAGGAAGTCATAGTGCCACTGTACTTGGCCATCATCAGGCCCATAATTGAGCACAGTGCTCCCTTCTGCATGCACCTAACAAGGCACATACACCAAATGGAGTGGCCTCAGAGGTTTCTCACTAAAAATACAAAGCTTAAGACAAGCATCTTATGAAAACTGATTAAAGACCCTATCCATTTATTCCATCTCATATCGTTTACTGAGAGAGGATTTATGTCTGGCCTACAAGACATTCTCTGATCCAGCCCTGATGAAAATATTACATATTCACAAGAAAAATTATACAAGGGTAATGTGTTCCATGGACCTGAACCTTATTTCTGACTCTAACAAAACTTGCTGGAGAGACAGTTTCATATCCCAAAGGCTGCTTCATCTGTGGAATAAACTTCCCATCTTCATAAAACAAAGTGTGTCCCTAACTCTATTTGAATAAATAGATAGGGAACGAACCATAAATTCACTCCTGGGGTACTGCCCATGTCCCTTATGGACAGAGGCAGTCTGTAAAATGACTCAGGGCTCCAACACCCAAAGACCCACTACCCTGATACCACCCCATTCCATATATGTGGAATTAAGATGTAATACTGTCATATTCTGGGTATTATTGACTGGGCTTGTATAGGCTCTTGTGCCATTAGCCCAGTAATCACCTATGAATCTTTGATACTAGTGACTGTGATAAGAACTCTCCTGGGAGGGGACAGGACACTTGTGACTGAACATAACTCTTCTAGGACAGGGCAGGATATTACTAATTCTAGGCAAAATTCTATTATTACTGAGCCCGATGATACTAGCTGTAAATGTAATTCTACAGATATGGAGCAGGATACTACTGGCTTAAAAAAAGAATTCCACAGGGATGGAGCAGGATACTACTGAGTCCATGAAGAATTCTGCTTGGATACGACATGATATTGTTGACTCTAAACAAGTTGCATATTACTGACTCTAAATCAGAATTCTACTGAGACAGAGCAGGATATTACTAACTCTAAGCAGAGTTTTATAGGGACAAGGAATCTAATGACTCTTTAAGTAGAATTCGACTTGCATAGATGAGAATAGTACCAATTCCAAGCAGGATTCTATTGTGATGGAGCCTGATACTACTAACTCTAAACACAATTCTACTGGAACAGAGAAAAATCTACCGACTCTAATAAACAGATTTCTGTGGTGACAGGGCTGGATACTACTGACTCTAAGAAGAATTCTACTGGGACAGATCAAAGTACTACTGACTCTAAGCAGAATTCTACAGTGATGGAGCTAGATACTACTGACTAAGCAAAGGTTTACTGGGTTGGACCTGGATACTACCGACTAAACAGAATTCTACAGTGATGGAGCTAGATACTACTGACTAAGCAATTGTTTACTGGGTTGGACCTGAATACTACTGACTCTAAACAGAATTCTACTCAAACAGAATTGAATAGTATTGACTCTATGCAGAATTCTACTTGGACAGAGGAGGATACTTTTGATACTGGGATAGAACAGGATATTACTGACTAAATTACCAATCAAAACGGCAACAGAATTCAACTCACATTTCATAGATAGTATAGCTTCACTAACCAAGGATTCCCCAACATCCAATCCCAACCCTGTCCAACAACCACATATCAACACATCCATCCATTTTCACTGTCAAAACTGTCCATAACTCCTATGTAAAACTACTTTTAAACAAACTCAAACCATGTTCTACCTCAGCTGATGACCTTCCAAGTGAGGACTTTAAAATAATAGCCAATAGTATTGCCTGTCCTGCTTCAATTCTTATAAAGAGGCCAATCCCAGCTCTCTGGAAAAAAAATCACACATTATCATTTTACACAAAGGAAGAAATTCAACAGACATTACTAACTTTAGACCTATAGCAATTTCCCCCTCTCCAAAATACTAGAAAAAATTATTCAAAAGTAATTGCTAAACTGCCTCTTGCAGAAAGAACTCCTATCTCCCACACAACATATCTTCTGCCCCTTCCATAGTACTAACACTGTAATTCTAAACTTTGGAGATACTGAAAGTCGTTGAAGGCTGGGCGTCAAGCTGGTACCTCGGCACTGTAAAAATCTACTGCCAATCATTAGCGGACCAGAGTTCAGGTGTGGTGACCCCTAACCAGAAAAAGCCAAAAGAATAACAAACAAGAGATACTGTAAGTAAAGCTACAGATAATGGCAAACTAGTCTCCTCTGCATTTCTAGACTTGGTTAAAGCCTTCGACACAGTTTGTCACAGCAAACTGATACTTCAAATGTCCTCACCAGATCTATCTCAGTCCACCCTTCTATGTTTCAAAGGTTACCTGTTCAATAGGTATTTGTCAGTAAAATGGCACCCCACCTTCTCTCCATACCTCCCAGTCACCACTGGTGTGCCAGAAGGCTCTATCCTTGGACCCCACATCTTTAATATTCTCACTAACACCTTCCACACATCCAAACAACAGGCCTCCATAACATAATACATACATGACTCAGTACTCATAATCTGTCAACCAGGAATATCTCAAAAAATACTCAGGAAGTTTTAACAGCCACTGAAACATGGCTTTGTACTCACAACCTCACAACTCATGCTCAAAAAAAAAAAAAAAAAGAAATACTTTTTTTTCTCCAAATCCCTCTGTCATGGGAACATACAATTTAAAATCCTCTAACTTAATAATGTAACTATTGAAGTCACTGCTCATAACAAATTATTAGGGATGATAATTTTAAATTTGACCTGCGTACACAAAATCACATAAAAAACTAGGGATGTGTTACAGCGACAAAAGCTTTCTCACCAGTGCAACTAAAACTACACTTGCCACTACTTACCTCTTCCTCTCACTACTTTTTTGTGTTCCCTTCCTTAATAACCTTCAGCCATCACAAACTTTAACAATGCTATAATAAAGTGGCTAAATTTGCAGCAAATTCCTATTTTAGAACCCACCACTTTATAGAACTAAAAAGCCTAAATTGGTTAAAACTACCCCATCAACTAACATGTACACAGCTTGTTTCACCTGTAAGGTTGTCCAGCATACATCTACTTGTCCAGCACTAAATACTGTTCTACACAACTGTGTTACCAAGCTGTTGTGATTCAATATTTAGTTGCCCTGGTGTCTCTGATACTAGCATGTACACTGTTCAGTGTGAGCACTCCCACTTACTTTTTCTACCCGGCATCATTTGCATTTAAACAGCCTACTGTCTTAGAAATTCAGCCATTGTTCACTTCAAATCCACCTGAGGCATCTAAAACAGCAGTTTTACAGCCTGCTTGTGTATGTAAAAGAACTTTAGTCATTATAATTGCGGAGGATAAAAAATTGTATTTTGTACATTACATAGTGTGTGCGCTGGTGTCAGATGCTACTGTTCAGGTTCCTCTCCTTCCAAAGTCCATTATACTGAACTCTCTATGTAGAACTTGAATTTTCTTTAAGTATCACTGCTCCTGTATTTTTATTTCTACAAAAACTCATTTTAACAGTGTTTGTGCACTAACCTATGACATTTCTATATAGCATTACATTTTTGTTGATTGTTTTTTGTTTGTTCACGGTCTCATCATTTCGGCCCACTCCACTCCCCTACCCTGCCCTCTACCTGCCCCCTATTCCCACACACCCCTACTATCTCTACATTTATACCCTCATAGCCACTCCCACATACAAAACATCCTATCGTAGCTGTCTCCACCCAATATCACTTAATAATCATTCCCCTCTTTTTCACTTCTAACCTCAACCCCTCCCAATTAAAGCAGACATATTATCTCCCTTCATAAGCTAATTTTTCTACTAAACATTTCCATTTAGTCCCTATGTCTTATACCCCTACTTTGTCCTACATTCTTACAATGTTCACTATATCTGCACAGCCTTTGCTAGTCATACTTCCTCTATTCTTCCTCTATCCTGTACTCTACCATACCAGCCTCCCAAACTTCTCCTATTCCCCTCCCCTTTCATACAACCTACACCTATACCAAAAAGAATCTTTCTTCTCATCATATATTTCTCCTCACGTCCATCAGCACATTAATACTCTCCTTCTGAACAGAAAGCTTCTTCCTGATATTTCTAACACTGTCCCTGTCCCTCACATTCCAAATTCCTCTTACTTCCTATTGTTCAACTCAAAGTCATTTAAAGACATTTTATTCCTACTTCATGAACATATCTTTCTTCTCCTTTCTGGTGACATACACCCTAATCCTGGACCTCTGGTCAACCAATGTACTAACTCAAGCTTACCATCTTCTCTTTCTCCCAGTAAATCCCTCCTTTTTACTACAATTAATTCCCAAAACATATGCAATAAACTACCCAACTTTCCTGCTTGGCTCTCCCATAACCACCCTGATAATTTTATCTATTTGTGAAACTTGACTCAAACCTCATTTGAAAGACTCTGAAATCATCCCCTTCTAACTGTAGACCATGCAAAATGACATAACTCACAAGAAAGGTGGTGGAGTAGCCTTACTTTTCTCCTCCTCTTTAACAGTGATCCCCTACACCAACCCTATACCCCAATTTGCAACAGCAGAAATAAACCTGGCCCTCCTAAAAATTAACAGCTATAAAAAATATGCATAGCTGCCCTATATATTTCACCTGGTAATAATATCCCTATTGTTGAAGATATTTTCTCTTGGTTTTCATCTAACATACATAATGGAACAATACTTTTAGGTGATGTTAGCATTAACTGGACTTCTATTCTCTCAACAAGTACTACTCAGAACATAAATCTTTTCAATTTCACCCAACTAATTAACTCTCATACCAGATATAATAAAGAAAATTCTGCAATAGCATTCTTGACTGGTGTACGCCAAAGCTCTATCCTGGGTCCCTTACTATTTAACTTTTTTATCAGTAACTTCCAGCACTGTATACCAAATGTCAAACTTGTCCAATATGCAGATGACTCGGCCATCATCTGCTCTGCCAAATCTCTCACTAAACTCATGCAAGTACCTCAAAATGCCTTCACCAGCACTGAGACCTGGTTGTTGAACAATCACCTAGCTCTCAAGCCATCTAAAACTAAAATCATGTTATTTACCCCAACAAAAAACACTAAAATTGACAAAAACTCCTTCTTGATAGTCAGCCAAAATAAGACTCCCATCAAAATAGTTCCCCATACTAAGCTACTTGGTGCCATTATTGATGAACACTTTAAAAGTTTGATATTCACCTACAAACTACCATCAAGAAAACCCAGCAGAAGCTTAGAATGTTGTGTCGACACAATCGGCTCCTTACCTCTTCAACTAAGCATACCCTTGCTGTCACTTACCTCCGTCCCTCTCTCATGTATGGAGACCCACCCCTTACTAACCTACAATCCTCTCTAAAGACAAAACTTGCATCTTGCTACAATAAAATCTCTAAGTTTGCTACTGGCTCCAAGTCCTCCTCTCACCATTGCGGTTCCCTACACTCCTTGAATTGGCTGGAACTTCCTATTGGCTGGAACTTCCCAACTATCTCTTTTATGTTCAACTTTCTACTGTGCACAAACTCATCTTTAAGCCCTCTAATTGCCCACTTCTCTCCTCTATCCTCACCCTGCTTCTTCCTGGAAAATCACTCACATCCAAAAATCAAAATGTCCTTCTAACGCACAAACCCACACATAGTCCAGGGCAACTTTTATTGTAATTTTCCCTAACATGCAAATGTAACTCACTTCCACCACATATCCGAACTACCCAGAACCACTCTAGTTTTAAGACTTTGCTTTATTCCTACCTCTCATCTAAATGGGAATGCTCCTGCTTTCACCCTTCCTAACTTTTTATCTATTTTACTCCAACTTTCTATTAAGCTTTCTTCCACAAATTCTACCTAAATGTGCTATGCTCTTCTTAGCACCTTCTTATAATTTATCTTACATTGTAGGCATTTGCATGTCTTGACCTACAAAATGCTAATCTATTCCATGTAATCCCAGAATGCTTTGTTATGGCATATACCACAAAATGCTTTATTTTTATTAACTTGTTGGTCTGTTTCTGTTACTTTTAAGTCATGTAATATTTTTGTAAGTTTGTGTTATTTTTATTCACTATTGTAATATTGTAGGTGGAGCTTTTCTTCACGGGCATCCATTGAAAAAGGGCTAATTTCAGCCCAATGGAATTTCCCAGTCAACAAACTGCAAATAAATAAATAAATGACCAAAAGTTCCTCTCTGTTCACAAACCTGTCAAATTTGCTGTGCATGATCTGAACTTATACCATGCTGCTAATGCCTGGGACATCTTACTTGTATCCATCAGGTGAATACTTCCCCTCCAGTCTTTTAAAAGCATTCTGAAAGACCTATTCTTGTTCAACCCTAGGATAAACCATATCCCTAAATATGAACAAATACCTATTCAGCCTTATACCTTCTTACTCTCCCTTCTTAACTCACTTCCTCACTTCAATCAATTTATTTCCCCTGACTCTCTTTTTAAATATACCATAACCCTGTTTTTTCCCTCTTAATTTATATTGCAGTTTCTGTTTGTATTATAGTAACTTATCTTTAATTTCTCTATAAACTGACTAGAATTTCTTTAAATATGAAATCATTGTCAAATAAGGTGTGTCTTCTTAATCATTGTTTTTACTTTATGTCTGATTTGATATAATTATTTAAACTGTAGATGTTTTTGTATTATTTCTGAAGATTTTAAAATTATTGTCCTTAAAATGTTTTTATGATAATTTGGAGCTTTTCTCCCCAGGCCTCAGCTGAAAATGGACAACTACTCAGTTGGACTTTCCTGGTAATCAAATGTCAATAAAGAAATAAAGAAGTAAATAAACAGAGTTCTACTCTGATGGATACTACTGACTCTAAGCAGAATTCTAATAGGATGTGCAGGATATCAATAACTCTAAACAAATTTTCACTGGGAAGGAGCTGGATAGTTCTGACTCTAAACAGAATTATTTTGGGTCAAAGCTAGACAATGCTGACTATAAAAAGACTATAAAGAGAATTCTACTCATTTGAAGCTGGATGGTACTAACACTAAACAGAATTCTGCTGGGACAGAGTAGGATAGTACTGATACTAGGACAGAACAGGATATTCCTGACTCTATGCAGAATTCTGCTGGGATGGAGGAGGAAAGTACTAACCCTTAAGCAGAATTCTACTTAGATGGGGCAAGATATTACTGACTCTAAGCAAAATTCTATTGGGACACAGCAGGATACTACATACTCTGTGCAGAATTTGGCTTTGACAGCGCAGGGTGCTATGATTTTAAACAGAATTTCACTGAGATAGATCCTGATATTATTAAATCTTAACATAATTTTACTTAGATGAAGCCGTATATTACCGGGTCTAAATTGAATTCTACCAGGATGGAGTTGGATACTAATAAATCCAAGCAGAATTCTACTGGGCTGAAGTAGGATACTACTGATTCTAAACAGAATTCTTGGGTCTGGAGCAGGATACTACTGATTCTAAATGGAATTCTGCTGGGATAGAGTCAGACCGTACTGACTCTAAACAAACTTGTAGTGGGGTGGGGGAGGATACTAGTGAATCTAAACAGAATTCCATTAGGACAGAGTAGGATATTACTGACTCTAAGTAGAATTCTATTAGGATGGAGCCTGATACTACTGAATGTAAGCAAAATGCTACTGGAACAGAGCTGGGTAATACAAATTCTAGCAGAATTCGACTGGGTGGATCAGGATATTACTGACTCTAAGCAGCACTTTACTTGGATGGAGTAGTTTACTACTAACTGTAAGCAGAACTCTACTGGGACAAAGAGATACTACTGACTATGAGCAGAAATTATACTGGGACAGAGAGATACTACTGACTCAGAACAGAATTACACTAGGACAGAGAGATATTACTACTGACTCAGAGCGGAATTCCACTGTGACAAAGAAATACTACTGACTCAGCACAGAATTACACTAGGACAGAGAGATATTCCTACTGACTCAGAGCGGAATTCCACTGTGACAGAGAAATACTACTGACTCAGAGCAGAAGTTTACTGTGACAGAGAGATACTACTGACTCAGAGCAGAAGTTTACTGTGACAGAGAAATACTACTGTCTCAGAGCAGAATTCTACTGGGATGGAGCCGGATATCCCTGACTCTAAGCAGAACATTACTGTCACCCTGTGGGACACTATTCACTCTTCACAGAATGGTACTAGCATGATGCAGGACATTGCCAGAGTATGCAGGGCACTGCTAGCACTAAAAAGGAGACAACGGATATAATAACCAACATATTATGAATCTTCACCTGGGTACAACTGGCAATGAATAAGTCACTGCTAAATGCAAGCAAGAACACATCTAGCATGAAGCAGTATGCTACTTAACACTGAGAAGGCTGGAGCTAGCATGAACCAGAATGTACACAGTGCTAAGCAGGAAATATTTTCTTCTGAGGAGAACTACTGGCATTGCGTAGGATGTAATCAGCATGGCTGAGGATACTAGCAACACTAGGTATGGGCTACTGCTGCAAGTGTGCAGATTATTACTGGCACTGTGTAGGATGTAAACAGCATGGATGAGGATACTAGCAACACTAGGTATGTAATACTGCTGCAAGTGTGCAGAGTATTACTGGCACTGTGTAGGATGTAAACAGCATGGATGAGGATACTAGCAACACTAGGTATGGGATACTGCCGCAAATGAGCAGAATATTATAGTGCACTGAACAGGGCACTAATAGCACATTGCAGGACACAACTGGTCATTCATCTCTGCAGCAAAAGCAGTGAATGAGGACAGTGCTAGACTGGTTAATACACACACTTGTCACAAAACACAAGTCTATTTGTTGAATGCTAATGTCTGACTGATAATTTTTTTTTTTCACATGACCTTAGTCACGAAATTGGTAATAGTTAACGAGAAGTTTATTAAAAATGACTGCTTATATAAAATGAGGTTGCCTGACAAAGGCAAATCAGAAAGCTGGTTCATCAGTCTGAGGTGCAAGTAGGTCACAAGGACCATCATAGGTCATGAAAGGGGTTTGGAACAACGATGCATGAAGTAGACTATCCTGTCAGAACTGTTTGTGGAATTAACCTGAGATAGTTTTAGGTGAAGGTTTTGATTGGTGGAACTGAAGGAAAGGCCTAGCATGGCCTGTAGCTCTTTATCAGCCATTGTCTTGACTGGCTGTTTGTGACTTAAACTAAATGGTAGAGTACTTGCATGGACTATAAAGTCTGTGCATGATGAATGTAGACTTATAATTTCATTGTCATGCCAAGGAGGGCTACCTTTTTCATTTTTTGTTTCTGCTTGGATCATGAAACCTGTGTTTCTTTTTATAAATGTGTGCCTCCAGTGTTGTTTTCTTATGTATGCAGATGGTGTGTGTTTGTATGTGTGTGTGTGTTTTAATGTGCGTGCGAGTATGTGTATATTTGTACCTGTATGTGCATGTTTTGTGTGTGTGTGTGTGTGTGTGTGTGTGTGTGTGTGTGTGTGTGTGTGTGTGTGTGTGTGTGTGTGTGTGTGTGTGTGTGTGTGTGTGTGTGTGTGTGTGTGTGTGTGTGTGTGTGTGTGTGTGTGTGTGTGTGTGTGCGTGTGTGTGTGTCTGTGTGTGTGTGTGTCTGTGTGTGTGTGTGTGGGCAGTTTGCCCAAAGATCTAACAAAATACCACTACTCACTATGCCTCTGCTTTCAAGTGTGTGATCTGCTTGCACAATTTTTTTTTGAGGAGTTTTTTAACCAGGCATGTTTTGCTGTTGTCCCTGATGTAGCAAAAGCTTTCCATTTTACTGTTCCTGCTGTGCTCCTTTTACTCACAACCATTGTGATTCTACTAAAAGGCTTAGTGGAATCTAACATTGAGACTGATCAGAATGTAGTACAACTGCAACAGCACCTTGTGGAGCTAGCTGACTAGCATAATAGCCACCCCTTGAAATTTGCCTGCTGTAAAGAAATTAAGCAAAAAGAATTCCTAAAATGATATTGGGTGGCATTTGAAAGGTATGCTACCCAGTAAAATGGGAGCATATCAGAATGAGCTAAAGTAATATCCTCTTAGCTGAAAAGGTAAGCATTAGAAACCTATATGGACATTGAAGGGACTGATTACACTGACTATGAACACTTTAGAAAATTACTGTTGGCTGGAGTTGAGGTAACTTCTGAAGTGCAAGCTGTAAAATTTTATAACTGGAATTTGAATTCTGACAAACTGGTAAGAGCTGAGATGCATGATTTAAAACATATCTTAAAGCTGTGGTTAGAACCTGATAGTAACAGCAAAATGAAAATGTTAGAAATCCTAGCAGTGGACAGAATTAAAAGAGTATTTACCTGGCAACACGAGGAAACCAGATGTTGCAAAGTGATCACAAGAACTTTGACAAGTTAGTAGAATTCGGAACAGTGTTAAAACTGAATTGTCTGTGTCTTAAGTCTAAAGCTACAGTGAGACATCTGCAGTCTTCTGTGTAACAAAAAGTAGTAAGTAGTGGGTTAAATTGTTCCAGATGTGGACAGAAGGGTTACATAACCAGATTTTATTCCACTAGTACTGAAGAAAATACTAATAGTAGAACTGTTAAAACTGACATACAATGCCACAACTAAAACTGTGATAAATCCTTAACTAGAATAATTAAATTGACATTATGTCACTGTGTTACAAGATAGTAAAGTGTGCTATGTTTTGGGAAGAGTGAGTCATTCAAGCTCTGAGATTTTTTTGTAAGCATGACTACCCTTTTGAAAGCCCCAACGATATGTATATTGTTAGTAGTAGTAACAGGCAAAAGCTGGAAGTGGTATGCATTCAGTGATAAAAAATGACTATCAGCTCAAACATGCAAAATTCAAACAGTTGTATGAAAGTTGTGCTTTTCCGTAGCTGTAACCCCTAACTTAATTCATGATGTGAATGAAGTTACTAAACTACTAATGAAGGAAGGAAGAAAATCATGAACCACAGTGTTGCAAGCTGATATACCTGATAAAAAAAGAGAAAGCAACAGCTTGATGTGCATGTCAAGTATAAGAATAGGGGCAAGACAAGTCAGTGACACTCTTTACAGAAATCCAAAATCCAAACCTGGAAAAGTGAGTTAGCACAGAAACTACAAAAGGGAGTAGACTCTGTTTGTGATCGCACAGTAATGAGAATACCATGTGTTACCACAAAACCAGTCCCAGTGATAGAACAATATTGAACCAGTACTGTAAGTGATGCCAGCATAGTAACTGAAAGTGAACTTGTCAAAAAATGTGAAGTAAAAATCACCACATGGCAGATAGCTGTAGAGAAACTTACAAAAAAGCACAGAAACAAAGATGCCAAAATCAGATGAAGGGTAATTAATCAGGACTGCCCGAACAAAGAAATGTTAGAAAACACTAACAGTGAGTGAGGTATGAAAATATAGAATTCTATGCTCATTTATGCCCAAGGGGAATCAAAAGCTGAAGAAATTGGAAGTTTCAAAAGGCTTATTCTGACAATGGAAAAGAAGCAGAAGGAACTTTTTGACCATAATTATCTTTTGTATGGAAAGACATAAAAGCTGCACTGCCAGTAGTTTTGTTAAAGGAAGCAATATAACGCACATCAAGAAAAGCTACTGAAGAGGCTAAGCCAGAATTAGTGAACTTACACTTACATAAGCCTTAAACAGCATAATGGGACCTAGATTAATGGTGCAAAGGGATGGAGCTCTGATTGTGACTCAGGTGACCAGGATTTGAGTTGCAGCCTCAGTACTAGGGTGGCCAGGTGGGTGGAGGAGTGAAGGAATTGACCCACTCAGGAGGGGATGCATGTATTCAGAGACGCACAGGGTACTGCAATCTTCCTGATGTAAGCATAGAAACCACTGCTCATGCTGCAATGTGAGGGGCCGGGTTGCTTGAAGTACATGACTCTTGTAGAAGTCAGCGGACATAATTCACAGACAGCCCATTGGACTTCCCTACCCAGCACCTTCCTGGGTGCATGCAAGTTTTGAGATAGTGAAAAACCTGGAAAATGCTCAAACCACCCCAGTGGTTACTTGAATGATGACCCCTCTTGGTCAGCTATCACCCCCAGTGATGGGCATGATTGACCAAGAGTGGGACTCATAGTCAGCAGACAGTGGAGACAAAGAGTTACAAAAAAAAAAAGTACAATGGGACAATTATACCTTAAGCAGAGTAACAGAGAATATATATCTAAGACTGTTGTGGAAGGCATTGAAAAAGCTGTTCTAATTACTTCTTACCCCTGTTCTGAGTTAAAAAGATGATCTCTTACACAGACTATTAAAGATGGAGAAGAAATTCTGCATGAATTGTTAGTGCCAAAATATTATAGGCCACTAGCAATGAAACAAGCCCATAATTTCATATTAGAAGGTTACTTGGGAATGGAAAAAAACTAAGGCAAGAGTGTTAGCTTGATTGTACTGGCAAGGTGTAAATGAAAGAGATAGAAAATGTATGTACTTCTTGTACAAAGTGTCAGAAAACTGCACCCCATCCTGAAAACAATCCATTGATTCCAGTGCCTGTTATAAGGGTGCCATCATTTGAACACAACTATGGACATTGCTGGGTCTTTAGTAAAATCTAGCAATTAGTGTCAATCATCATCATCTTCTTTCAGCTGTTCCCGTTAGGGGTCGCCATAGCAGATCACCTGTTTCCATTTCTTCCTGTCCTCTGCATCTTGCTCTGTCACACCAACCACCTGCATGTCCTCTCTCACCACATCCATAAACCTTATCTTAGGCCTTCCTCTTTTCCTGTTACCTGGTAGCTTCATCCTTAGCATCTTTTTCCTAATATACTCAGCATCCCTCCTCAGCACATGTCCAAACCAATGTAATCGTGCCTCTCTGGCTTTGTCTCCAAACCTTCCAACCTGGGCTGACCCTCTAATATACTTATTCCTAGTCCTGTCCACCCTCGTCACACCCAGTGCAAATCTTAACATCTTTAATTCTGCCACATCCAGCTCAAACTCCTGCCTTTTTGTCAATGCCACTGTCTCTAACCCATATAACATAGCTGGTCTCACTACCCTCTTGTAGACCTTCCCTTTCACTCTTACAGGTACTCGTCTGTCACAAATCACTCCTGACACTCTTCTCCACCCACTCCATCCTGCCTGTACTGTCTTCTTCACCTCTCTTCCACACTCACCATTACTCTGAACTATTGACCCCAAGTATTCGCCATCCTCACCATTCCTCTATCCTCCCTCTCATTCACACACATATATTCTGTCTTAGTCCTGCTGACCTTCATTCCTCTTCTCTCTAGAGCATATCTCCATCTCTCCAGGGTTTCCTCCACCTGTTCCCTACTCTCACTACAGATCACAATGTCATCTGCAAACATCATAGTCCACGGGGACTCCTGTCTGATTTTGTCTGTCAACCTGTCCATCACCATTGCAAATAAGAAAGGGCTCAGAGCTGATCCTTGATGTAACCCCACCTCCACCTTAAACACATCCATCACTCCCACTGCAGACCTCACAGCTGTCACACTACCCTCGTACATATCCTGTACCACTCTTACATACTTTTCTGACACTCCTGACTTCCTCACACAGTACCACAACTCCTCTCTAGGCACCCTGTCATATGCTTTCTCTAAGTCTACAAAAACACAATGCAACTCCTTCCGACATTCTCTGTACTTCTCCATCAACACTCTCAGAGCAAAGATCGCATCTGTAGTGTTCTTTCCTGGCATGAAACCATACTGCTGATCACTAATCATCACTTCCCTTCTTAACCTTGCTTCCACTACTCTTTCCCATAACTTCATGCTGTGATTGATCAATTCAATCCCTCTGTAGTTACTACAGCTCTGCAAATCTACATACTAGTAATAATGGACTACGCAACAACATTTCTAGAACCTGTACCATTGTTAAAGACTACTGCTAAGGCTGTTGCAAAAAATATTTTAGTCTGATTCTTTAGAGTTGGTGTCCCTAGGCTGATACTTGTCAACTAAGGCACTCCCTTTATGTCAAGATTATTGCATCTATTATGCCAATGCTTTAAAGTCAAACAGTTGAAAACATCAGTGTACCATCTGCATACTGATGGTTTAGCATTGAGGTTCAGTAAAACACTGAAGTCCATGCTAAGTAAAGTAGTTGATGCAGATGGTAAGAACTGGGACCATTTGTTACCCTACTTGTTTGGGATAAGACAACTGCCACAAGTTTCATCTTGGTTTAACCTGTTTGAACTCTTGCAAGACAGACATCCTGGAGGTTTTGACATTGCTAAAGAGACTTGTGAAGAAGAAGAAGGATGCTAATTAAAACTATGATAGAATAATACATCCAATTTAAAGAACATGCTAAAGCTGGTTATTCTCATGTTAAAGAATTAGGGTCTATATTAGAACATTGAAGTTTCAAAACTTCGAATGTTCTAATATCGACCCCTATTCAGCGAAAGCTGAAAATATCGAAGCAACAGAAAACCAAATTTTTTCTTAGGGAAAGGATTTGGTTGTCCATTTCTGTTGCTTCAGTATTTTCAGCGCTATGGTGGAAAGTTACGGGTCGGGTTCAGGTAAGTGTACGATTGAGTGCAGGTTAGGTTAGTTAGGGTTAGGGTGTGGGTTAGTTATGTGTGCGATTGTGTGGACATGAGGGTTAGGGTGGGTTAGGTGAGTTAGGGTTAGGGCGCGGGTCAGGTAAGTGTGCGACTGTGTGGACGTGAGGGTTAGGGCGGGGTAGGTGAGTTAGGGTTAGGGCACGGGTGAAGTGAGTGTGCGATAGTGACAGACCTTAGGGTTAGGGTTTGGGTTAAGGTAAGTTGATAGTAGTGTGTGTTTAGTTTAGTGTAGGGTTAGGTGTAAGATTTTAGGTGTATGTGTGTGGATTGCTGTTTGTTTGGTGTGCTTGTGTTGTGTGTGTATGTGTTTTGGAACAGAGATTTTTTTCCCTAGGAAAAAATTTGCTCTTCTGTATGTTCGATGTTTTCAGCTTTTGATGAATAGGGGTCAATATCAGAACATTTGAAGTTTTGAAACTTCGATGTTCTAATATAGACCCAAAGAATTACATACATAGTCTAAAATGCCCAACGTAGAGATTTTAACTTAGGGGAAGATATACTAGTATTAATACCCTCCACAGAGAATACATTTCTAGCTGTGTTGCAAAGGCCATTTGAGTTCACTGAAAGAATAAATGCAGTGATCTACAACTTCTCATTTTGCTTAGATATTTATCATGAATACAGATGCATCAGCTGGAAGTTTGGGAGCTATGTTGCCCCAAGGTATTTAAGACGAGGATCACCCTGTCTACTATATCAGTCAAAATGAAGCCATGCTAAAAACATATTCAGGTGGAGGAAGACTGAGAGAGAGAGAGAGAGAGAGAGAGAAAAACAAACAGTGTGTGTGTGTTTGGCTGTGAAGCAGGTCTTCTATTTATTGATCTCCTACCTGTTGGATAGGCAATTTAACCTTATTATTGATTATGGCCAAATAAAATAGCTGAATGAACAACAAGATGGAAACACAAAATTATACCACTGAGCACTTTCCCTCCAACTGTTGAAATGCACCTTGATCCATAGACTTGGATTAGCTAATATTAATGCCAATAAGTTTTTGGGGTCCTACATTCCATTATTATGAGTGGAAAACCAATGGTTTTGTGCTGAGAAAGGGGTAAATGTAATATTTTGCCTGTGGAAAGAGGGTAGTGTGAATTTTAAAATTTAGAAAGTGACTTGCATTCGTAAACCTAGTTAAATGATGGAGGCATGTGTGAATGGGCATGCCTTCGTTGAAGGTTGTGCGTCAGGGCTGGTAACTTGACATGTAAAAATCCACTACCAAACATTAGCGGACCTGAGTTCCGCTGTGGCGACCCCTAACTGGGATAAGCCGAAAAACACAACAAGTTAGTTAATGAGAAGCTGATTTTCAATGACTACTTTTATAAAAGGAGCTTGGCCGACAAAGGTATATTAGGAAGTTGATTCCTTGGTTGATGGTGCATCATGGTTCAGAACAGAGTCTGACCTAAGATTCATGGAGTGGACAGTCCGTTCGGGGGCTCCTTGTAGATATAACTAGATGTTAAGATCTTTAATTTTGGAGATGAAGTGAATGCCTGGCAGGGCCTGCAGCTGTGCCTCTGTTTAACAACCTCTGACTGAAGAGGTTGTTTGTGACTGGCCCTAAGTAGCACTTGTTTGGGCCATCAAGCCTTCTGTTAAGGTTCTATACTTAATCGTATAAAGGCTTGTAAATACTGCACCAAGCCACGCCAGGTGTGATACCTTTTTAATGTTTGATCTATTTGGAATATTAAACTTTTCAGACTTACAACAAACAAAACATCACTGTCTTAAGTCTAGTTTAATTCTTTCTTGTTTGTAACCATGGTTGCATCTCTATAAGATAGGTGAAGGCTGTCTTGGAGTGAGATGTTTGCAGGTATTAGGTTATCAGTTTGTTTGGTGCTTATATTTAAGTGTTTTAGAATGAGTGGCTGACTGTGTGTTTCATAAGTTGTAGTTGGAATGAGTAAAAGGTCACAAGTGTGGTGTAGGATGTTTGGAGGTTTGCAGTGAGGTGGTGAAGGTATAGACTGGAGTGTGAGAGTGTGTGGGTATATGTATGTGTATGTTTGTGAGATGGGTGTCCTTGGAGTTTACTGTGGGTTGATTTTAGGCAGAAGGCTGTCAGTTGGTTTGTCATGGAAAGTTTTTTTTGTGTGTGTGTGGTAGCTAGAGAACATTTACATGCAGTGTGTGTCCACTGATAAGGGTTTAGATGTGTGCTTGGTAATGAATAGTGTAATGTGTGTGTGTGTGTGTGTGTGTGCATGTGTGTGTGTGTGTGTGTGCGTGTGTGCGTGTGTGTGTGTGCGTGTGTGTGTGTGTGTGTGTGTGTGTGTGTGTGTGTGTGTGTGTGTGTGTGTGTGTGTGTGTGTGTGTGTGTGTGTGTGTGTGTGTGTGTGTGTGCAGGCAACTGATAAACTATGTGTTTGAAAGTGTTTCTTACAGTGTATATCAGGTGTGTTTGATTGGGGCTGTATAAAGGGGTGAGAAGTGGGTTCTGACTGAGACAGGTGCTTGTATGACAATGTGTCCTGTGTAGCACTTACCCCAAGTTATGTACAAACTCAAACTTGGTTATTTATGTTTTAGTGGGTGTGGGCAGCGCTTACCTTCCTCACATGGGGTGTTGAGGGATTTGTTTTGCATGTGTGTTACAGTGCATGAACATTAGAGAGCTTTTCCCAAGTGGTTCTTTATGTCTTACTGAAGTGAATTTATCACACTACTGTCTACTGCTTAGTGATGTTATTACATTTATACTGATGGTTTACTCACTGTAAAGAGGTTCTGTAATACGCAACAATGCCACTTCTTATGTCTTTGTGTGATGTTTCCTGTTTGTTCAGTTTTTATTATTTTTTTGTACATATTTCTTTAGATCTTGTTTAAACGTTGTTACATTGTACATGTGCTATTACTTGGAGATTTTCTTCCCAGTCCTTCTCTGAAAATGGGCATTGTACCTAGATGGACTTTCCTGGTAAACAACAGTAAATAAATAAATACATCTGGTTAAACGGGCTATAATGGACAAAACATAAGAAATGAATGTGCAGCAGTAGATGCTGTTGACTGCACTGAGCTGTGAAATAAAAAAAGTTGGCTACTAAAAGGAAGAGGAGCGTTAGTTTCACTAGAACAGCATGTTAATAATCAGGGTATTAGAGAACATTCTAAAACATTGGGGCAACTTAAGGCAATGTCCACATACAGCACAAATTAGTGCTGAATTTCCTAATTGTCTATGTCCTAGAGATATATAAATTGTAGATAAACGTGCTTGTATCGTTATAAAGCTAACAGAAGTGTTATTAATGTAGGGAGACGGTTAAGTTCAGTACTGCAATCATGCAGACGTACAATAATAAAGATAAGTTCTCATACCTTGATAATAAAATATACTTTATAATAGGCAACCTTTTAACTGCAGCACACAAAAACTGTTTATGTAGCTGTTTACATTTGCCTTGCATTTGATTTTTTTCTTCAGTTATGATGTATTGTTTGTTCATTTTACAAGTACAAACAGAATGTATTTGGGAAATTGCACAAATACAAGACGAAACCTCCTGCTACTCATACATCATATTAAGGATGCAGGCTATATGCACAATTTTATATTTTATTTATTGTAAAGCAGGTAGATGATGTGATATTATTACAATGCAAAGCCAAATAGTAGAAGAAATCACAGACTAATACAAGCAAAAGTTTAAGTATTTTTTTTTTCAGTCACTCACATTTTTTAAGTACAGAAAGCATGTCTTATAGCTATGTATTTCCAGTCAGGGCCAGATCCAGCACTAGGCAACCTAGGCAGCTGCCTAGGGCCAGGTGCTGGCTGGGATTCTGGCCACAATAGATTAATTAAAAAAAAACTATTGATATCCTGCGTCCCTGTCTTGCAACTTTAGGATACTTCTGCTTTAAGAATTAAAAAGAAATCTGCTTTGCTCACATCCTGCAGCTTTCAGCCAATGAAATGGAAACAAAGTATGTACACAACTGGTGGTTGATTTAATTTCACAAGGCATGCAGTGATGCAGCACTGCATGTACATAACTGGCACTAGATTTAATTTCACAGGGCATGCAGTGCAGTATTGACATATTTACTTTGGGGGTTACCACATCAGAGAGTGGATTTACTTTACGTAAGCATGGAACTTTTTACATGTACAAGCAAGCATTTTAAGAACAGGAGCTGGTATGGATTTTCTTTTAAGAACAGGAGTGTTTACAGGTACAAGTGAGCATTTTAGGATCATTTGCTCGCATTTCTTTTTTTTTAATAACAGGAGTGTTAGCTGGTATGAGAGGGCATTAAGAACAGGAGCTGGCAGTTCTTTTCTTTTTAAGAACAGGGGTGTTTGCAGGTATGAGTGACAAATTTAAGAAAGGGAGTTGAGTGTACAGGTAAAATGCATTAGTTAGCATTGAAAAAATTACATTGAGCTGCTTACTGCTTGGTGTGATGGATTTAAAGTGTTCTTAAGACACTCAGTCTTGCTGGCTGGATTCTGCTAAAATTCAAAGTCTGGTTATATTTGCATTCACAGTCTGTTGCATACAGAAACTTGCAGAATATACACTGATTAGAGAATATACTTTGCAGCATCAACTTTAGAGAGCAGTAACAAATAACTTTTTATAATAAACCAAACGGAACCACGTTGCAGCTTAAAAGTACTATTCCAACTTTACTTCTCATATAGTACAGATGATGTGAGAGATATAACATTTACCTTAGGACACATGAGTCCCTACCATACCTCTAACATAACTGGATTTATACAGCTCTTTATATACAGTTTTAGTCCTCTATTTTGGAGAATTGCTTATCCTGTAGAAACAATACTAAGCTTCCTTGTTTAACAATGTCTTGTAAGAGACCAGCTTTTCTGACAGTGTGAATATCCTGTAACAGTGTCCTGATGTCCATGTAGAAAAACATATTTTTGAGGAAACACATTGTTCTGTATTCTATTTGGATCTGTGTTTAAGAACATCTGTTCTTGTGCCAATGCTGATAAGCATATCCTGTTTTATGCAGAAAACATATTTTTGAGAAAACACATTGTCAGAGATCAGCTTTTCTGACAGTGTGAACATCCTGTATTTTATTTGGATCTTTGTATAAAAATATCTGTTCTTGTGCCATATCCTGTTTTCCATGCAGAAAAACATATTTTTGAGAAAACACATTGTCACAGTGTCATAAACATATCCTGTTATTTTAGGAAACATATTATGTCCATCCTGTTATTTTAGGAAACATATTGTGTCCATTTTTTTATATGCAGAAAAGCATGTCAGTGTTCTTTAAAAGCAGATTTTGCATTTTTGTTCTTGCATACATCCTGTTTCTGAGTCTGTAAGGGAAAAATGTCCATTCTTTAAAAGCAGATTTTGTATTTTTGCTCTTGCATACATCCTGTTTTTAAGTCTGTAAGGGAAAAATGTCCATTCAGCAGATTCCTTTTCCAAGCCATGGTCATTTAGTATGACTGCTGATCACATATTACTAAACTCTGTTTCTGCATTTAAGCAAGCTTTTTCTTTCAGCATATTTACAACATAATTAATTTCAGACATATTCATAAAATCTAACAAGCAAAGGCAGTTTAGTTAAGCGACTTGCTCAAGCTCAAACCCTGCATAGTGACTACAACAGACAAAAGTCTTAAACCTCTACACCAGCTGCCAGACTTCCATGTAGGTGTCATGCTAGCATGTAAGACATATCCCCCACCAAAAAAAAAACCAGTATTCTATATGTAGTAACATTTCTGATTTTTGTAGACTTGTAGCTTATTGAAGAAAAGCAGCTGCAAGCATTTATATTGTCTCTAATTGTTTTGCTTTATCCATTGCACTAAAGAATGAATTAATTCATTAATAGGCCTGGACTTTGTAGTATAGTCCAACTATGTTCTATTTTAGTAATATATTTTTGTAGTACATTCTTTAGTTTCCAGTGACTGTAATTGAATTTGAGCTAGGCTCCTTAATGGTCTTCTGGACTGCATGCCTATTAACAATTAATCTGTTGTCATTGTTTGCCAGCCATCCCCTATTGCATAGCTGATATTGTTCAGAAAATGTTATGGCAATATCACCAGCACACCATTTTAATGTATCATAGATAATTTATTCTTTAAAGGCAACAGGCACTGCATCTATAGGTGAAGCACTGAAATGCAAAGTTGTTTGCCAGCAGCAAGTTTTGCATAAGTAACAGTTCTCTTTTTAATGTAGAATTATTCAAATGACTCTTACTTCTGCAGAGATGTGGTTAATACTTCTTATGCTCTTGTAAATACTCTTTAGTTTAAACTATGCTACACTGGGCTGCATCTTATGGTATGATGCTAGCGATCTTTATAAAATTTGTATGCAGTTCATACAGAGCTGCTAATAGAGTACATGTAATTTATTTCTTCATAACAATAAGGGGTGTACACCATCAACAAAGTGGCTGTAACTGCTGATGTGGTGGGGGTCTTTCTGTGGATGAAAGTACCTTATGTTCTTATCTGGTCATTTTTAAATAGTATTTAATCTGGCTTTGCAGGACTACAGTGTGTGTGTGTGTGTGTGTGTGTGTGTGTGTGTGTGTGTGTGTGTGTGTGTGTGTGTGTGTGTGTGTGTGTGTGTGTGTGTGTGTGTGTGTGTGTGTGTGTCTGTCTATCTGTCTGTTACTCTGTGACTTAAGTAGGAATCATTTGTATTTGTGTATTTGAGTGAAACAAATTTGAAAAATGTGATTTTGGTTATTATTATTAGTAGCAGTAGTAGTATTAATTTTTGATACAGACAAATGAGGATGATGCACATAACAATGTAGCTGTAATTGCTTGGTTTGAGGATGTCTGTAGATAAAAATGACTGACCCTGCTGAGCTGATAAAGTTCAAAAGCCATTAACCTATCTTTGCAGGGCAAGTGTGCATCTGTGTAAAAAAATGGAATACCTTACTGTGGCCATTTTTTTTATCATAACCAGTCAGAAAATGTGCACTCATTCAATATAGTGGCTGTACTTGCTGAGTGCTGATATTGGAGGATTATAATGACAGTGGTTTGAGTGGATCTTTATGGTTGAAATGTTCTAATGGATACGTTTGTCATTACTGGTGAATTTTGTTTCACTGCTTACTGGAAAATGTTCAAAATGACTTGCACTCTAATAAATATTGCTGTATTAATAAGAGAAATACACTGCTGCAGTCATTATACTTGGGTTATCCTGCCGTCAGTTGGTTCCCCAGTCGGCCTGAGTTCCAAAGTCTTGGTCTGGCGTCAGTTGCTGTTGCCTCCTCCCTGACGTCAGTGCAACAGGGGTATATAAGATGCAGCCGATGCCATTTTCTTCAGTCTTTCTTGCCACACGGTGCCCGAAGCAGAAGCAGTTTGCAAGTGCCGGTCGGCCGACTCCTGAGATTTTCATTCCGAATCCAGAACCGAAGTCTTCTACAAAGCTAAGTACCCCATTGGGGAAACTTTTTCTTGCCTCAGACCAATGTCAGTAAAAGTTAATAACTGCATTTCTTGTGGGAAGCAAATACCTCATAAGGATTTCCACTCCTATTGTATTCCATGCCTAGGCCCAGACCACGATGTCACTGGTTGTCGGTTTTGTGCTAGGTTTAACAAGCCCACTATTAAATGTCGGATTGATTTTGCCCGATATTATTTTGGCAGAAAATGTAATTACACCATGCCGTCGGAATTTCTGATGACTGGATTACATAAAAAGTGCAAGGACAAAGGCAGGCATCCGAGGCCCAAAGCTGACGATGAGGCCTCTTCTAGGCTGGTCGCCGGTTCTCCGGTTTTCAGCGAGGCGCCTACGCAGCCCCTGATGACCGCTTTTGCAGAACCACAGACCGCCTCTGACTCCCACGTGGAGCTGGCTGGGCCTTCGGATGCTGTCGGTTTTCAGCTTTCCGAAACTAACCCTTCAGAGGGAACCGAAGTAGCTGAGCAATCCACAGCCTCAGAGGGTGTTTTCAGACCTACCCAGTTAACCATTAAACCCTCTGCTAAGTCTAAGGCCCCCATAAAAACAAAGAAACAGACACAGCATTCTCCAGGACAGGCTTCCATGCCTAAGAAACAAATGCTAAAAATGGCCGAAGACCTTATTACCCTAATCAGGGGGTCCCATCCCCCTCCTGATAAAAGGCCCAGACAGGATGCAGACTATGAATCTTCTGACCAGGTGTCCATCTCCTCAGATTCTTCCTCAGACCTAGGATATTCTTTACCCCCTTATGAGGATTCTGATGCTGAGGAATCTATTCCATCAGCCTCTCCGCCTGAGGACTACTCCTTTGGGGAGACCTTACATACCATGAGGGAGCATTTCCATTATGAAGGCCAGGATTACTCAGAATCCAAGAAAAGGCTCAGAGACTTCCTTTTACTTCCTCAACACAGACCCCTTGCTACTCCGCCAATGTTAGATATTGTGGATGATGTGTACACTGAATCCAGCTTAAACCCTGACTCCTTACCCCCAGCCCCAGTTAAACCTGATAGATTTTACAGAGTCCCTGACTCTCACAAAATTCTATACAAAAGCCCTGTTGCTGACCCTGAAACTATTTCTCAGGGACCCAAAGGGATTAATGCCTCATCAGCAAAAAAAACAGTTCCCTCTGGCAGAGATTCCATAGCATTAAACAGATGGGGAAAGAAAGTATATATGTCTGCGACTCTAGCAATGAGAGCCTTGAATTGCCAGTTTCACATGCTAAAATATCAGCAATTTTTGATGTCTCAGTTGAAACAAAAGATGCTTCCAGAATCAGATCCTCCTAATTTTAAAGAAATGCAGGATTTATTGCATGCAGCTGAACAAGTAGGAAAACATACTTTGCAATGTGGGTTTGATTCCTTAGAAGCCTCCTGTAGAGCAGCAGTTACAGGCTCTGTCATTAGAAGGCATGCTTGGTTAAAAGAACATACGTTACCAGATCATGTTAAGGCCAAATTGTTGGATGCACCTTTGCAGCGGGATGTGTTGTTTGGAGTTAAGGCAGAGGAGGTATTAAAGAAGATGGAGGATAAGGCAAAATCTATGTAAACAGTGAAAGATTTCTTACAGGTTCAGCCTCCTCATTTTAGCAGAAATTGGGCAACAAAGAATTGGTCCTTTCCAGTTATAGACAGACCTCAAAGGGGCAGATATAGACGTCCAAGAGATAGAGGTCAGACACAAGGCTCTTGCAGGCCTTGACAATGGGGTACACCAGGCCAGAATGAAGGGGAAGACAGGCCTCAACCTTATAAAAAGCAGCCTCAATGACTTTCCACTACAGCTGCCAAACAGCTCTCTCTTGGCAGCACACTTAGGAGGAAAACTGGCACTTTTCTATCACAATTGGCATTGCATCACCAAAGACAAATGGGTTCTCAACATTGTATCTCAAGGTTACAGGTTCCACTTTCACACTCTGCCAAGGTTAAAAGGAATACCAAATCTGCCACCAAATCAATGGGCAGAGGCTCAAAAACAAATTACAGCACTCATGGACATGAGAGCTATTCAAAAGGTACCACCACAGGAGCAAGGACAAGGATTTTACTCAAGACTCTTTTTGGTTCCCAGAAAGGACAAAGCCTGGAGACCCATTCTGGACCTTTCTTCTCTAAACACTTACCTGAATATTCCGAAATTCAAAATGTTAACACTACAGCAGCTTCTTCCCATGCAGGGCAAGAAAGCTTGGCTTGTTACTTTGGACCTCAAGGAGGCATAGCTGCATGTCCCTGTCAGACAAAACTGCAGAAGATACCTCAGATTTCTAGCTGGTTCAATGCACTATCAATTCTCTGCACTGCCCTTTGGCTTATCTACTGCACCCAGGGTCTTCACAAAGTGCCTGGCACCAGTAATTGCATTTTGCAGGCAAAAAGGAATTCAAATTTATCCATACCTGGACGACTGCCTGATTCAAGCAGAGAGCAAGGACATTCTTCTAAAGCATCTGGCATACGTAAAAAAGTTATTAAGTTGCCTGGGGTACACAGTAAACGAAAAGAAATCAAAACTAGTGCCCTCACAACAGATAATATTCCTGGGTACCAGCTTGAACACAATGGCCCAGATGGCTTATCTCACGCCAGACAAGCAAGGACAACTGACGCAATACTTTCATTTGATGGCAACAAAGACCCAACTCCCTGCAAGAAAAATTCTGCAGGCCTTGGGCTACATGGTATCTTGCATTCTACTAATTCCATATGCCAGACTGCATATGAGGAAACTACAAGGGTACCTAAAGAGTGTATGGTCTCAACACTGTCAAAATTTGGAAACAATTATACCACTAATTCCTTGCCTTCAACAGGAGTTTCGATGGTGGGCTCAAACTTGTCACCTCAACAAGGGACAGCCTTTTACTCAACCAACAGCCAGGCAAACACTGACAACAGATGCATCGGATTATGCCTGGGGAGCACACATGGCAGGAAAATGTATTCAGGGTGAATGGCCCACAGAGCAAAGACATCTCCACATCAATCAAAAAGAGATGCTAGCTGTACAAAATGCAATTATGGCTTTCAAGGACCTGCTGCATCCAGGACAACTACTACTAAAGACAGACAACACCACAGTTATGTGGTACAAAAACAAGCAAGGGGGCACACACTCCTACCCCCTATGCAGACAAGCCATGACCTTGTGGAACACAGCTCTAGACTACCAAGTTCATCTGCAAGCACAATTCCTGCCAGGAGAGAAAAACACACTGGCAGACGACCTAAGCAGAAACATCATGGACCCACACGAATGGGAGTTGAACCCACAAATATTCAGAACGATCACACAGAAATGGTGGAGCCCGGACATAGATCTGTTTGCATCCCCAATGAACTGCCAGTTACAGAAATTCTGCACAAGGAGCTACCATCCACAAGCATGGAAAGTGGATGCCTCTCATTCAGCTGGAAAAACCTGCAAGTATACGCTTTCCCTCCTTTACCTCTTCTTCCAAAGGTACTCATAAAAGCCAGGCAAGAAGAGCCAAAGATGATCCTGATTGCACCAGACTGGCCATGCCAGCACTGGTACCCAATCTTAAAGAACTTGGCACAAGAACCACCTTGGAGTTTGCCTCAAATCCCACAGTTGCTGACACAGCACAACAATCAGATACTTCACAGCCAGCTAAAGACCTTAAATCCAGCTGCATGGAAAATTCCTTAGTCAAGCAAGCAATGCCTCTCTCCAAAGCTGTTATGGATGTCATTCTGGAGGCCAGAAGGCCTAGCACCAGGAAAGCCTACTCAGATAAATGGAAGAGATTCTGTGCCTGGAACCAAGCGCACAGCCTTGACCCTCTTGTCCCAAACATCCCTTAGATACTTCAATATTTAAGTGAGATGCTGGACAAGGGACTCTCCTTCTCATCCATCAAGATCCACGCCTCAGCCATTTCTGCTCGTTACAACACGGATCCACCAATTTTTTCTAATCCTTTGCTCAAACAGTACCTCAGAGGGGCTAAAAAGACCACCCCGTAGAGCACCTACACCAACTTGGGACCTCAACTTTGTTTTGGAAAAATTAACTTTACTCCCTTTTGAGCCAGCTAACACAGCAGAATTAAAATACATCTCTTGGAAAACTGCTCTGCTACTGGCAATAACATCAGCACGAAGAGTTTCAGAATTACAGGCACTAATGGCAGTGGAACCTTTCCTCATCTTCCACCAGGACAGGGTGTCTTTAAGAACTAACCCTACATTTATGCCAAAGGTGGTATCAAGTGTGGCTCTAAACCAAACTATTCACTTGCCAACTTTTTATCCGAAACCACAGAACAAAGGGGAGAGACTACTGCATTCTTTGGATATTCACAGGCAGTTACACTTCTACTTTGACAAAACCAAAGCTTTCAGAAAAACTGAGCAATTATTCGTAGCATATGCTGCAAGAGCACAGGGAAAAGCCATTTCAAAACAGACTATTTCAAAATGGATAGGACATTGTATACGTTTCTGCTACACTCACCATGGGAAATCTGTACCTAGCAGCATTAGATCTCACTCCACCAGGGCAACAGCCACTTCAACTGCCTACCTCAGAGGAGTACCTACCAAGGGTATTTTGGAAGCAGCAACACGGAGTTCTGTGCATACCTTCACCAAACATTACGATTTGCCTTTATACTCCAAATCCAGAGCTGGCTTCACCACTGCTGTGCTGCAGGGCCTTATAGCCACCCCTAATGCCTTATAGATCCAGCCTCCCTACCTCAGCTTTGGGATTCCACCCAAGTGTAATGACTGCAGCAGTGTAACACGATGAACATAGTACAGTTTTGTACCTACCATAAATGTAGATGTTCGAGTGTAAACACTGATACAGTTCAGGTTACCCTCCCTCCTTCCCCTCTTACTTTCTGGTAGGTACCTAGGTCATCTACCCTTTACTACCTATGGGGAGTATTTTCTGGTAACTAAGAATGGTTGTTTGCTTTTCTTTTGTATATTTTACTAACAATTTGAATTGCCTACCTATTTGGGGGCACCTGACATCTGGGGCAAGAAAAACTGAAGAAAATGGCATCGGCTGCATCTTATATACCCCTGTCGCACTGACGTCAGGGAGGAGGCAACAGCAACCAACGCTGGACCAAGACTTTGGAACTCAAGCCGACTTGGGAACCACCTGACGGCAGGATAACCCAAGTGTAATGACTGCAGCAGTGTTTACACTCGAACATCTACATTTATGGTAGGTACAAAACTGTACTTTATGCATGGTCCTAAAACTGTATGCAGGTGGCCCATGGTTTGAAAACAACCCAGGGACCAAGGTACACTTAATCTGCCACTGGCCAGATACATTTTCAATGAATATGAGTTTCAGTACATTTTTAATGACTATGAGCTTTAAGGGAAGAGATATTTACTTTTGCTCATGCTAACTCTGTTTTCGAGAGAAGTTTACTGTTGCTCATGTTAACTCTGTTTTCAATGTACAACTATTTTGTTTTGTTTAGCAAGTAGCCATCAGTATTTGTGCTATAAAATTTGAAATAAAAAGTAAAAATAAATCCACATCCCTATAATCATTGCAAAAGTAATAAAGAAAATGTTATGTTTACTAACAGTTTTAAACAGTGTTTCTGGTAATTGGGAAGAGAGAGACAAGTACTGGAATGGCTGGGGGGGGGGGGGGGGGATGGGCTGGTCCATTACCAAGCCTAAGACTACATATAACCATCTTCCGGCTCTATTTCTGATTCAGCTATCCTTGGCCTTAAGTCCTGTTGGGGAAACTCCATTACAATGTATGCCATAGTATGTAATTTTTAAACAGTATAAGATAAACTTCCAAAACAGTTTTTCTGTTATGAAAATCTATAAATGGATTACAGTATTTGGCTCTTTGTTTTTTTTTTTTTTTTTTTTTTTAATTTTATTTCAGGGGTGGCAGTCCTACTGATATTGTTTGAGGTGTTTCCACAGGTCTTGTCAGTGGAAGTCAGAAACTGGGTAGCCTATGTAATCATAAGAGTAACAGGGCGCATTTTTTCTACCTGAACATGCTTTGTTAGATCATCCAAATTTAAGGCCAGACTGGGAACTGTATTACATAAACTGGTAAAAATAATCACATATGTGGTAAAGTTGAAGGGAGCGGACAAGTTGGATTATAATCATGATCATCATCATCAACCTTCCTTTTTCCCACTTATACATAGGTTGTAGTCATACCTCTCAACCTCTTAGTACAAGAAATATGGACAAAGCCTGACATAATGGGGGAAAAGGTCCAAAAATAGGGACACATTTTAGATATTGCTTTTATCAACTTAGAAAGTTACTAGAATAACAGGATTTGTTTTAATATGCATTTTCATAAGAATATGAAGTCTAAAACTCAAATGCATGTCATTATTTAGTGGCTTTAATTCTTAGATTATCCAGTGATTTGACAAAAAACACAGTTTTTAAGAGAAACAAACCAAAAATATGAGTTAGAAATCTGGACATTCGGGAAAAATCTGTACAGTTGAGAGGTATGCTTAGAGTGTCATGTTAAATATTACTACAGTATGCAGTCTTATTTCAAGACCAAAATCTGTGCATAGTCATACCTTTCAACTGTCTGGAATTTGACAGAATGTCCAGATTCTTTACTCATATTTTAGGTCTGCTGTTCATAACATTTGTGGCTTTCTGACACATCATTGAGAACTGAAGTCACTAAATAATGACAAGACATTTGAGTTTCATACTTCATATCCTTTAGAAAATGCACACTAATACAAAACCAGCAATGTCATTCTAGCAGCTGTCTAAGTTTATAAGACCAATATTTAAAATCTGTCTCTATTTTTGACCATTGTCCACACAATATTTTTGGTTTGTTCAGATTTTTTGCACTAACAGGATGAGAGGTATGGGCATAGACCATTTTGTGCAGCCATCTGTATACTATGTTGGATACAGTATTAATAATATCCAATAATTACTTTCGATTAAAATGACTAAGTAATTACTTTTTGCATGTAAACCTCAGATTAGCCATTATGTCTAGATTAGCCATGCATTCAGCTGGTTCTCATGACTGCTAGTTGTTATGAGTAATTCAGGGCACAGGGTAAAAGTGCGATATGCTATCGCTGCACACAGAATGAGTACACTTCTTGGAGTATTTCCAGCTGTCATTTGATTTATAGTCAGACAGTAATTGAACGTTTTAGAACTAATTCTGCTCTGAATTCTCATAATAAAGTAAGTACTGCAAAATCCAAACCCATACAAAGACAAATGCATAATGCAAAGTATTAGCAAATGCAATGCAAGAAGTAAGTTGTCTTTGTGGTTAAACATCCACTGAAAGTAATGTCATCACACTGACAGTTCTTACAAGAAACTATATCTGTGTATGTAAATAAGATGCATAGTACTATCTTTGACAAGACACATGAAGGTGGGTAGGTCTTTACATAAGATAGACCCACTCCCACATATCTAACGTTTGTATCTGACAAGAGTGAATCCATGCTCTTTTAGTCACTGGACTGAATCACAAGGTCTTCCTACTGGGTGGACCCTTTAGAGATGATGCCATTAACAATGGTAGCCCAAAAAGCAGATCTGGATCTGGAGATAAGATCTAGTTTATAATGCTTTGCCACGTGGCATCTGTACAAATGTCACCAAGGTCTGCATTCTTAAAGAAGGCTACTGAAGTAGCAACAACTCTTACAGAGTTAGAAAACTCAGGTAATGTTTTGCTAAATTTGACAGCAAAACCTAATGCACCCAGATAGCTATCTGGCAGGGATAAAATCAGATACCTTTTGTCCCAAGTGCATGGAAATTATTGGAAAACCTAGATAAATTTTAATGAGACCCCCAATCCACTGATCATCTTGCCTAGTCTGCTGCATTCTGCAAGGTCTACTCCCATCTAAACAAATGTTTTGAGGCATCTGTTCACATATATCATAAGTACAATGGAACATTCAGGAATAAACCCATATAGTAGAAGCAGTACATACATAAACTGCATGATATGATAAAAAAAACTACTAACCTTATATAAGATATTTTCCTCATTTCACCATAAGAGAGATTATAAATTTGTTTACAAAAATCTCAGGTGTGTATTATTAAAAATGATTAATTTTGCAAAGACAACCACAATGCTTCCTTCAACTTCACTGAGAATTTCAGAAGTAATGTTCAGTTCTGCTCTGAACCAATATCCAACAATTTTACCTACTCTAATCCTGAGACTATCACCAACATCTTTGATAACACATTCATCTCCAGCTTCACCCTACTGATCAAACGGTCCCCCATTACCCACCTATCTGTTTAAATTAATTCCTTTTTTGAGGACCAAAAAACATAATTTCCAAAAAACATCATTTCTGTGAGTCTGAACGGTGGACCTAACTGTCAAGTACCAAATATAGCTTTACTTAATTTCTCCTTAACCTGTTTAACCTCCATCTCTCCAGTATTTATGTATCTGAAGTTTGATGAACTGTCGTGGTGGTTCCACTACACAAGAGTGGCCCCACAACAGAGCCAGATAATTGCAGACCCATAAGTGACTACCAGTATGGAATGAGTCATAGCAGATCTCCAAAATGATGTTCATTCCCTTGGTCTAATCCAGTTTGGTTTTGTTAAAGGTGGGCCCTATCTAATCAGTATATTTAATTTCTTTGATTAGATCGAGTAAGGCACAGATACAGGCATGACAGACGCACTGTCTGCACTTCTTATCTGCTGCCAGAGAAGGCCTTCAACAGAACTCTCCATGCAGGTTATGCAGCCTAACATTAATGCTTATGTCATTTACTGGATATCCAACTGGCTCACTGACAGGATTCAGTAAAGGTAAACAGGACCTCTTCCATGCAAAAGCACTTCACCAGTGGCATTTACCAAGATTGTGTTCTGGACCTCCACTCTTTGTCACCTACTTTTCTGAGGTTAAGGCAGAAGTGAATGAGCTGTTGCTCACTAACTTTGTTGATGACTGCAAAGTGGGTAAAATCATATGCTCCCCTAAAGACACACGTTATTCAACAACAGCTCAAACAGACTAATATCTGCTTCACTGACCATGAGCTTAAGCTTAATGGAAAAAAAATGTACGAGTTTATTCAGAAAGCAAGAATCCCACCCACCATGTTATATCAAAGATGCCTCCCTTAAAGCTGTGTACTCTAACTGAAAAATCCCACCATGAAACATAATTTGGAAAGTCATGTCTTCCAAGAGTAAGGAAATGATACCCTCTCTCTCTTTCTCTCTCTCTCTCTCTCTTTTCTTCCCTCTTCAGACCCACAATACAATAGAGTGCCTCATTCAAACTGTATCTCTGCAAATGTCAAGAAAATTATTATATAAACTCACTAAGAGTTCTGAGAGAAACTCAGTTTTTCTGAAAGCTTAAATAAGGAGGTTCAGTAGAAAGAGCATGATGCTTTCATTTTTTTCTTTCTGGCTGAAGCAATAGTTACCAAGAAAAGTAGTATTCAAATAAGATAATTCCACACAGTGGCAGCAGCTGATGAAAAGGTAGCCTGTGTTATTTTTTGGAAAACATAATACTAGTCTCAGTGAGGTACTGGATATTGCAGTGGAGGTTCCAACAAGAAAGTCCAGTTTAAAAAGGCTTTGGAAACTTTTAAGGAAGCTACAAAGATATCATCCTGCTCTTTTAGAAACTGGAGATGGCAGCCAAATGAACTTTAATTGAAGAATAACCCAAAACAGTATCCATTTTTTTCTTAAGTAACTGCAGGAATAGACGCAGAAAAATATCTACTCCCTTAGAGCTAGCCCACACTAAAAGGAGTGTCCATTCCCCAAAAATCTTCCTTGATTGGGCCTTTGGGAAGTAGAGACTGACTGACCACTGTATCTGAAAAATCAGGGTTGCTAGCAATTACTGGATTTGGAGAAACCAAGTATCAGACTATAGAAAGTAAATGTCTGGGTGGGACTTGATCTGTGGAATGATAGCTTATTTGTAGGTCTAAAGAACATGGGCTCCAACAACAAATGAGGCAGAACCAGTGGGACCCAGGTCTGCAGGGCCATTAGGAACACTGGTAGATTGTAATACTGGCAATCTGAGTGGCCACCCTGGGCACAAAGCCTGAGGAGAGATCATGGCCAGCCAAATAAATAATTTTGTTTTAAAAGCTTTGTTACTTTCAGTACTTTTAACTAATTTTAATAGTTTACATGCCGAATATAACAATTGCTAAGAAAACAAGTATTTATGTTATTTTAGTTAAAATAAAAAAGTTTTAAATGGTATTGATACAGAGAGAATTTATTATTTCTGTCAAAATAGGATAAGTCTGTGGCACTGTTCAGTTTAAGGCACTTTATTTATCTGTTTACTTACGTACCTATGGAGTAAAGAAAAGTTTCTTTACTGAAGTGGCCATAGCCTTCTGCCCACTGACTTCTCATGATTCACTGGGACAGCAATGAGCAGAAGGACCATGAACATTAAATGGTATATTTGATAGTTATGGACTTCCAGTTTAAAAGCATGGCAAAGTGTTGTCACAATGTGAGGTAAGATTTTTTTTTTAACCCTGGCAAACAATTAAATATGGGTAGTTTTCGGATGGCTGTGAGATGGGGGTTCTGTGTATTTTATGTGAAACAGTTCTGAAATACATAATCTCAGTCTTATTTTATTTAGTAGCTATAATTGCTGGCCTAGGTATGTAGATGAATCATGACTGTTGCCATTTGCTCAATTATTCTGGTTGGCTTTGCAGAACTAGTGTAATTTGTGTGAAGCAAACTGGAACAGGAGTACTTTACACTAGAGAATACTGTTTGTGTGAAACATGATTGGGTACATTATGTAGCCATTGTTTTTATCACAATTAAATATCTGGGATTTACACTGATAGGAAAGTTGGTATAATTGTTGGGTGGGGATGGGAGCTGGCTGTGGATGAAAGTAACTTCCTCTCTTATCTTTGCTCATTTTCAACAGTTTGGCTTTACAGGACTAGTGTACATTTGAGTGAAATGAGTTAGCATACTCTACAGTTACTGTTTGTCTAAAAGAAAGCTGAAAATTCCCTGATTTTGCCTCATATGTTTACTCTGTTCCTCATAACATCTGTGCTTTTTCTAACAAATAATTGAAGACAGCAGTCATTCAATGATGACCAACAACTGAGTTTCAAACTTCACTCCCTTCAGAAATGCATGCTAATGCAAAAACTGCTCTTCTAGCAGTGTTAAACAGTAGTATTTAAAATCCATCCCTGACAGTGGGCTTTTCTCTCTCATTATTTGTCCTGATTCTTGCACAAAGAGGTTGAAGGATATTTTGAATTATAATCAGATGATGTGTACACAGCAAAGTGGCAATAACTGCTTGGTTGGGTATGGGGATTGTTTGTGGATGAAAGTAGCTTACCATTTTATTTGCTTATATTTATTTAGTTAGTTATTTTGCCACATTCAGACATCTGAACTGTAAATGGTCAACAATGGTTCTATAATTGCGGGCTGCAGGGCTGTCTGTGGAAGAGATTGACTAACCCTGCTGCCATGATCACGTTATACTTTGCAGAACTAGTGAGCATTTGTGTAAAGCAAGTTGGAATACTTCCCTGTGGCTATATTTTTATTACAGTTAAACATTTGAGATATACACAGTCAAGTAGCTACATGCAGTTTTTGGTGCATTATAACAACAACAGTTTGTGCATTTTTTTACGGTTGAAATGTTCTGAAATGGGTATATTTTATTCTTGTCAGAAAAATTTTGTTTCACTTTTTGCCGGAAAAATGTTGAAGACTATTCAAAATTTAAAATCCACAAACGTTTTGCTTTATTAAACAATAATTACAATTTAAAGCAATCTTACAAGGAAGTATACATTTAAAACAGTCAGGGAAGTGGATTTTAAAAATATGCATTTATACATTGTCCAAAAAATGTTTGTGGTGTGTATGATATGAAAACTGCACAGGGACCAAAGTAAACTAATTCACAACTGATTAGGGAGCTATAAGAATAAGGCTGGCTTTGAGAAGTTTCACTTTCTAGGTGGATTTCATCATCAAAAGAACTGAAGAAAAGCATAGAAGAGTCCATCTGGCCATTTATTGTCCAGACAGGTCATGAGTGTCTCCCTAGTGAATGAACGAGAGAGAAGAAATTCTTGTAGATGGCATTGGTCAGGGATGCAAAAAAAAAAACAGATCACAGCTGGGGTTTTCCCCATTTTTTGAAGATTTGTCCTTATCACCCAGGAGATGAGGGACCGCTCATGTGGTTACAGCTGGTATCTACTCAACTTATCCACAAAGGAGTTGTATTGCTCAGGAATATGGATGGCAGCCTGAAAATGACTGCTGGATATTATGCATTCCCACACTCCCATTGCTTGCCATAACGGATATGGTCAAGTTCATGCTTGCTTGTATGGTTAGAATTTCCACTAGGAGTAATTCCTGAAAATCGTGATGGGTCAGTTGGACTGCTCTTGTATCCAGGACACTGAAGTGAAGGGAGTATTCTGATGCTACCCAGACACTTTGAACTTCCTGCCCATTGTAATAACCCCACCAATCCCAGGCTTGATATGTATGGGATGACTGTTTTCATGGAAGGAGGAGATTGGAGTGATTGCTGAAGGAGATATTGTTGTCTACCAGAGTGACAGCTGACATTTGCAGATCTGAAAGATAAAGATTCAGCAGTCCGTATAATGGGCATTCTGAGGCTATTGAACCCAGAGGACCACTGTAGAAGTACTGTGTATACTCTTGTGTCTGTGTACTTGTTTGGGGTGTTACAATACTCAGTAGCTACAGGCAAAGGTAAATTGAGACAGGCTGAAGAACCAAAACTTGTTCTGTATAACTAGGTGTCTGGATTGCAATCTGTAAACATTAGTGAGTGAGCATGCTGCAGCTGATGCTTTGCTGGCTATATAATTATTGTCAGGGTCTGGAATAATTTGATCAAATACTCCCTCACTCACACTAAGTGAGTTATGGATAATGCAGTTAGGAGTTAGTCATCCATCTACAGAATCCTTTGGCTTGCTGCAGATACAAGCACACCACATCCACATCAACATGCATTTCTTAAACAAATCCACAACTTAAAAAAAATTCCACTGACAAATTACAAAAGCCAGCATCTACACCAAAATTAATTTTTCCACAGCCATTTTCTCTGGTACCTTGGCTAATACCTTTAAATGACTGTAATCCTAATGTTCTCAAGATGACTGTTTTAAAGCAAGCAGGCAAGCTAGTTAGAGTTAGCCATTTTGTTAAAAAATAACTTATGCAAAGAGACCCAAATTTAAGTCCAAATGGATTAAATATTGGCTGTTCATGAAAGCTTGCCTTATTTTATTTATTTTTTGTATTTGTTTTTAATTTTTCATCTTTTTTATTCATGTTTTTTAACTGATACATGGTCATTGGTATGTTTCAGTTAATGCAATTTTTATTATCTATGTAGAATTTTTTGGATGATTTGCTTTTGTCCATTGAAGACAGTATCCAAGGCAACAGAGAGAGTAGTTGTTGAATAATTGTTTTGTATATGTGTGTGTATTATTTCTGGCTTTTATATATTGTATCTATGGTGGTACTGCGGTAGCATTGTCGCCTCACAGTTAGACGTTGCCCGTTCGATTCTCAGTTAGAGCGTCTTCTGTGTGGCAACATACGTGAATGGGCGTTCCTTCATTGAAGGTTGTGCGTTAGGCCCGGCAAGCCAGCACGTAAAACTCTACTGCCAATCATTAGCAGACCGGAGTTTCGCTGTGGTGACCCCTAACCAGGAAAAGCCGAAAGACACAAACATATACTATGTACTATCTATGTATAATAGTGACTAAGTAGTGATATATCTGACAATGCACTGAATCTGGTTTGCCAGTCGTTATCATGTGCATGATGAGTGAAGAAACTGTTAACATCATCCTTTATCTCTATAAGAGGTGGAGGTGAATTGCTTTAAGTGTCAGTCTCCTGAAGCAGAAGACGCCAAGGAACATAACAACAGTCTCTGTTTTCCAAAGGAAATCACTACCAATGCAATTTCCATATGTGCAGTTATTCCTTTATTTTGGGATATTTCTCCCTTCTTTGAGATGATGAAGACCTGGAGCTGGTAGATATAAGTTCAATTGGTTGGAGCTCTTGCGCCCCCCCCCCCCCATTAAGGGATGCAAGGGGCTTGCCCTCTGCAAAAAGCACTTGCAGTTTAAGTTTTTGCCCTTCTAAGCTTCAGACAGTAGTAAATTTTGGCATCTGGTTCCTCAGTGTGTAAGTGTGCTAACATTCAGGATTCCGTAACACTTGATGCACTACCATTTTATGTTCCATTAAAGTTGTTTTACTGCCTTGGAACATGACTAAGCATTCAGTGGACAGAGAATTAGTAGAACAACAGATGTTCTTCGTGTTTCACTGTTGCAGTCATCTCACTTGAGTTATCCTCCTGCAGGTAGCCCTCAGTCGGCCCGAATACCAGAGTCTTGGGATGTCTGCGTCGGATGGTGTCACCTCTTCCATGACATCAGGTCATTAGGGGTATAAAACATGCAGCCAATGGCATTACATCAGTCTTTCTTGCCGAAAAGGAGCCCACAGCAGAAGTAGGTCGCAAGTACAGGTCAGCTGCTACCTGAAATTTTCATTTTATGAGTTTCAGACCTGAAGTCTCCTAAAGCTAAGTACCCCATTGGGGATTCTTTTTTCTTGCTCTAACTGATGTCAGAAAAAATTAACAATTGTCTTGCCTGTGGAAAGCAAATACCTCACAGAGATTTTCATTCTTACTGCGTCACCTGTTTAGGCCCAGACCACAACGTCCCTAGCTGTCGGTTTTGTGCCTTGTTTAACACCTGAACCATTCATCATCTGGCTATTTTTGTAGCTAAATTCTTTCGCTTTCATTCTTCAGTAAGCCATCCAACTACCGATCTTCTGAAAAAGTGTAAAGACAGAGACAAGCCACATAGGTCAAAAACTGCAGACGACGCTTCTGTTAAGCTTGTCACCTGTCCGCTGGTACTCAGTGAGGCACCTTTGCAGCCCGTGATGCCCGCTTTTGCAGGCCTCTGCTGAGACCAATCCAGAGTCTGGCATGCAGCGAGATGCTTCTTTGACTATGGAACCTGTGGCTGTCTCTACCTTGGATAGGTCTGGAGCTGCTGTGCAGGCACTGGCTTCTGAGGGTGTATTCAGGCCTACCGATATTCATATTAAACCAACAACTTCATTTCCTACTAAAACTATTGAGTTTCTCAGGCCCAGAGTTTGCACTACGCCTAGAAAACCGACGTCCAAAGCACATGCTCATCCTCCCATGCCACAAAAACAAATGCTTAGAATGGCTGAAGACCTTATTACTCTAATTAGGGGAAGCCAGCCTTCCCCTGCCAAAAGACAGATAATTGAATTTCCTTCTGATTCTACAGACCAGGAGTCTGATGACTCTGACCCTTCTGATTACCAGGACATACCCTTATCTATCTATGAGGATTTAGATGTAGAGGAATCCATTCCCTCTGTCTCCCCTCCAGAGGATTTCTCTTTTGTTGAAACCTTGCATCCCTTAAGAGAGCATTTCCACTGGGAATGCCAGGACTATCCTCAGTCCAAAAAGAGACTCAGGGAATTTTTAGATTTGCCTCAGCACAGGCCTCTAGCTATACCCCTGTCCTGGATATTGTAGTTGATGTCTTCTTGGAGTTCACTCTTACTCCTGACACCTTACCAACAGCTCCTAGAAAACCTGATAGGTACTACAGAGTACCTGATTCTCATATATTTCTCTTTAAGAATCCTGACTGTGCAGAAAATAAAGATTTACAAGAGTTAATGTATTCTGCAAACCAAGTTAGTAAACATACTTTGCAATGTAGGTTTGATGCCTTAGAAGCATCTTGCAGGGCTGCTGTCACTGGATCTGTACTGAGAAGGCATTCTTGGCTAAAAGAACAAGTCTTGCCTGACCATGTCAAAGCAAAATTACTAGATGCTCCATTAAATCAGGAGCGTTTGTTTGGCACAAAAGCAGAATACGTTCTTGGAAATATGGAAGAAAAAGCTAAATCTATGCAAACAGTCAAAGATTTCTTACAGGTGCAGCCACCTAGATTCAGTAGGCATTGGCCTTCAAAAAAATGGTCCTTTCCAGTCCCTCTCAGCCCTTCTTAGTCCAAACCCAGGGGGAACAGACCACCAAGACTACAGTCTCAGGGTATGCAGAGATCTAAACAATGGAGTGTTTCCACCTCAAAACCGGGGAGTGGTAAGCCACCCCCTTATGGAAAAAGTTCAGTGACTTTCCAATTATCCTTCGCAGCCATGCCCAAGTAAATGCGCCCCTAGGAGGAAAACACACCCTTCGTGCAAAAAACTGGATGTCCATTACTCAGGACCAATGAGTTCTAAACATTATATCCCAGGGATACAGATTCTACTTCCACTCACTGCCAACACCAAGTGGGTTGCCAGGCCTTCCTCCAAACCAGTGGGCAGAGGCTCAAAAGCAAGTACTTTGCCTTCTCCATATCAGGGCTATTCAAACTGTTCCAGTAGAACAAAGGGGACAGGGTTTCTACTCTAGACTGTTCCTGGTGCCCAGAAAAGAGAGCTATTGGCACCCTATCCTAGATCTATCAATTCTCAACACCTTTCTGGTGGTCCCAAAATTCAAAATGCTTACACTGCAACAGCTTCTTCCTATTCTAGCCAAGGATGCCTGCTTAGTCACCCTAGACTTAAAAGAAGCTTATCTGCACATCCCCATAAGGGAGTCTTGCAGGAAATGTCTACATTTCAGGGCAGGCTCTATGCACTATCAGTTTTCTGCACTTCCCTTTGGCTTATCTACTGCACCCAGAGTATTCACAAAATGCCTGGCTCCAGCCATTGCATACTGCAGGCAGAGAAATATTCAGATCTACCCATACTTGGATGATTGCCTGATTCAGGCGGACAGTCAGGAATTGCTACTTCAGCATCTGGCATTTGTAAAAAGATTTCTGTAACTTCACTGGGATACACCATCAATGAAAAGAAATCACAACTGGTGCCCAGCCAACAAATTGTATTCCTGGGAGCAAGCTTGAACACAACTTCCCTCCAGAAAAGCAGGTCCTCACTCCAGAAAAGCAGGTCCATCTGACAAACTATTTCAAACTAATGGTCAACAAAATCAAGCTATCTGCAAGGAAAATACTGCAAGCCCTAGGGTTCATGGCCTCATGCATTCTGCTAATTCCATATGCAAGACTGCATATGAGGAAACTCCAGTGGTACTTAAAAAGTCTCTGGTGTCAACATTCTCAGGACCTGGAAACAGTGATTCCTATTATACCTTACCTAAAGGCAGAGTTCCTTTGGTGGGCAGAAGCATGCAACCAGAACAAGGGACTTCCTTTCACTCAACCCTTCACCTCCCAAACCCTGACAACAGAAGCATCAGACTATGCATGGGGGGCTCACATGGCAGGCAAATGCATTCAAGCAAATGGAGCCCAGAACAAATTACCCTGCATATCAATCAAAAAGAGATGTTAGCTGTACATAATGCTCTGACAGTCTTCAAATACCTTATCCTTCCAGGACAGCGCCTGATAAAGGCATACAACACCACAGTTATGTGGTACATAAACAAGCAGGATGGGACTCATTCTTATCCACTCTGCAGGTTGTCCATGGCTCTGTGGAACACAGCATTGAGCATCCAAGTGCACCAACAAGCTCAATTCCTGCCAGGCAAGCAAAATTCACTGGCAGATGACTTAAGCAGAAATCTACTGGACCCTCACGAGTGGAAACTGGAACCCAACTCATTCAAACTTCTAACCCAGATGTGGGGAACACCAGAGGTGGACCTTTTTGCCTCCCACCAAAACCACCAATTGAACAAATTTTGCACCAGAAACCCTCACAGCAGAGCCTGGAAGGTGGACGCCCTATCCTTTACATGGGAAAACCACTCTATTTATGCCTTTCCTCCTCTGCCCCTCCTCTGAAACGTACTACTCAAGATCAAACAGGGCAGACCAAGGGCAATCCTTATTGCACCAGACTGGCCACGCCAGCACTGGTACCCACTCCTATGCAGTCTGACAGCAGTGCCACCCTGGCACCTACATCAGACACCTTCCCTGCTGTCTCAGCAGGAGGGACAGATTTTGCATCCAGAGCTGCAAACCCTAATCCTTGCAGCCTGGCTTATCCCATGAATACACCACCAGCATCCCTCAGCAAACAGGTGATGGATGTCATCCTTGAGGCCAGAAGGCCTAGTAGCAGGAATTCCTATGCTAAAAAGATATTGTTCTTGGAGTCAGTCTCAAGGAAAGGACACAGCTGTACCCAACTTACCTCAAATCCTTGATTACCTAGCAGAGCTGCTCCACAGAGGCCTATCCTTCTCATCCATTAAGATTCATGCCTCTGCCATCTCAGGTCATTATAATACTGAGCCTCCTCTCTTTTCTCACCCTCTCATCAAGCAGTTCCTGAGAGGAGCTAGCAATTTAAGGCCTCTAGGAGAGCTCCCACCCCGGCCTGGGACCTTAACTTTGTAGTGGAAAAGCTAACACTTCCCTCTTTTGAACCTGCTGCTTCAGCAGAGTTAAAATTCCTCTCTTGGAAAACAGCCTTACGTCTAGGTATTACTGCAGAAAGAAGAGTGCCTGAGTTACAGGCACTAATGGCGGTGGAGCCCTTCATTATTTTCCATGCTGACAAGGTTTCCCTCAGGACTAACCCTTCCTTTATTCCCAAGGTGGTATCCAGTGTGGCTTAAACCAATCCATCCATTTGCCAACCTTTTTACCTAATCCTCAGAATAGAGGGGAAATGATCCTGCACTCCTTGGATGTGCACAGATAACTCAGGTTCTCCCTTGACAGGACTAAGCCTTTCAGAAAATCTGACCAGCTACTAGTCAGCTTTGCTACAGGGGCAGAGGGCAAGGCCATTTCAAAGTAAACCATTTCCAAATGGATAGCACACTGCATCCATTTCTGCTACAAGCACCATGGAAAACCTACCCCTCTGGGGATCAGAACTCATTCCAGTCGAGCTACTTCAACCTCTACAGCATTTCTCAGGGGGATCCCCACCAGGGACATCCTGGAAGCTGCAACCTAAAGTTCTGTACACACTTTCACCAAGCATTACCACGTACCTATTTTTTTTTCTAAATCCAGAGCTGGATTTGCTACAGCAGTCTTACAAGGCCTGCTAGCCAGCCCCAACACCTCTTGACTGCCTCCTCTCTTCCTCAGCTTTGGAAATCAACCCAAGTGTGATGGCTGCAACAGTGAAACATTAAGAACATAGTACAGTTGTGTACACCTACCGTAAATGTAGATGTTCGAGTGTATTCACTGTTGCAGTCCTGGTTTCCCTCCCTCCAGCCTTCTGGCTTTCTCTATCCTTTTTCCTATCCTCTGTATGGCCATCTTTTATGGAAGGGGTATTTACTTTTTACTGGAGGTGTTCCACACCATGTAATAGCTTTCTGTTTTGGGGGCTCCTAACATCTAGGGCAAGAAAAACTGATGTAATGGCGTCGGCTGCATGTTTTATACCGCTGATGACCTGACGTCATGGAAGAGGCGACAGTATTCGACACAGAAATCCCAAGACTTCTGTATTCGGTCCGACTGTGGGCTACCTGCAGGCAGATAACCCAAGTGTGATGACTGAAACAGTGAATACACTCAAACATCTACATTTATGGTAAGTGTACACAACTGTACTGTTTGCATCAACATCCATTTTCAAAAGAATAAGAAGTACAAATCTGTAATGACTGTCATTAATGACCAACTCTAATCCTCAATAATTTACCAGAAAATGAAAAGTTTTACAGGACATCGCAAAAATGTTAATCAAAAATCAGGGATGTTCTGCAAAATTAAGGATTATTGATAGAGGTGCGTGAAAGTGAAATGAACTGAGCAAAATAGTTCAATGCAAAAGTAAGAGGCACCACTAAATATAAATATATATATATATATATATATATATATATATATATATATAGACACACGTACACACACACACACACACACACACACACACACACACACACACACACACACACACACACACACACACACACACATATTTACTCCTATTTGTAGCTAATAGGTTATAGCTCAAGTACTTTATTCCCATCCTATGTAGCTAGTATCTAATTGATGCACTTTATATACATATATATATATATATATATATATATATATATATATATATATATATATATATAGTCACTGGCTATGCAAATCCATTAATATATCAATTTGTCTGTGATGCAATAAGCAGATGTCATTTGCCATATTAAAAATTGGCATAACAACGAGTCAAGTTATAACTCTTAAGTGCTATGCCGTTGTAATCATAATTGTAGCTACTCAAGAATATTTTGTGAACTGTCTATCTGACACAGTGATAGGATGCATCTACCTTGTATCCTTTATGTCAGGTAATGTACCACCCTTTCCTTGAAAGAATGAATATAAATAGTGATATATCAGTTATATGTAGTGTGCCAAGAGCCAAACAAAGGGCCATATGAACAACACAAAACTGCAAATATACTCACAACGGCATAAGAAAAATAAACTGGTTACACTGATTTTTCAATGTGAAAAAAAAATTAAATGGAAAAGCATACCACAAGACTTAAGGCAGTCCTATACTCAAGAAAAAAAGTATTAACTTCTGGCAGAAAAAAGTCATTATTTTCATGAGAAAAGTCCCAAAAATAGATAACAATTGAGTATAATATCAAAATATGCTGATATTTAAAAGGAAAAAAAATCAGTCATGATTGTTTATGATAATAATATAGAAACAGCAGCCCGGGGCCTTTAGGACCTCAGCTCATCCAAGCACTGTACATGGCCCATGAACCAAAACCTACTTCAAGTGCACAAACCCTCTCACCCCCCAGGCCAACTACTACTGTCCTGCACAATAGCCAAACTTTGGAACTCTCTCCCCTCTCACCTACGCAACATACCTAACCATAATGACTTCAAATCCCAGCTCTTCTCACATCCATCCTCCAAATGACAATGTTCCTCTCATGCTCCTACCTAAATTACCTCCTTAAATTATGTTTCCTACCCTCCTTTTTGTCTCTTATATGAATACCTACTGAACTTTTTCTCTGTCAGTCTGGTTTAAACATGAATAATATGATTTCCTATTCAACTAATGTTACCTAATACACTGGACTGAATGTCATAAATTAACAAGTAGTGTAATGTAACCTTACACATATGTAAATGTAATGTAATTTTATGTGATTTTTCTTGTGGAGATTTTCTCCCCAGGCCTCCACTGAAAATTGGCCGACTTGGCCCAGTGGACTATCCCAGTCAACAAATGCAAATAAATAAAATAAATAAATAAAATGGCAACAAAGATTTAGAGAGAGAAAGTGCAGAGAACTGCATAATGGGATATGGGGCTGGTACTAAGCAGCTTGAGAAAGTTTGGATTGCCGAGTTGTTCTAATGCTTGCAACCATAGCCCTATGATTTACACAAAATGGACCCACTTCTATCAGGTTATTATTGTTCTTATCTCTACCCATTTGTTTACTCGCCAGGGAAAAGGATGCTGGCCTAGGTCGCATGGAGTGGTGTACCTATTTAGATACCAAACAGAAAGATTATACTTACAGAAGCCTTCACAGCAAACTCTTTAAGGATGTCCACAATGTTTGATGAACTAGTAAAATAACATTGTCCTGTAGTTTTATACACGGCTTTCTAGGATTCAGTACCATTTATTACTCTTGGAGAGTTACACATAACTAGTCAGTGGAGAATGAAGTGAGGTTCATTTAAATGTATCTGTAATCCTGTACATCATTATTGTTATGAGAGAAGTTTTTCAGTCTCAGTATTTGGCTTTCTTAACACTATTTTTAGTCTAAGATCCCATTTTCTCAAATGCCACATTACAAAAATTCATAGCAAACTCTTCTAAACATTTTAACTACTTCTATATTAAAGGTAAAGCTTCCAAATACAATTTCCATTATTGTGTTGCTGCACCTCTTAGCTGCTCTGATTTATGCTTAGCACTATGCTTGTGGTCTGTACCTCTCAACTGCCCAGATTTTCACAGACTGTCCTGATTTTTGCACTATATTTTTGGACTGTTCCTAAAAAATGTCTATTTTTCTGACAAATCACTGAGGACTGAAGTCCCTAAATAATGACATACATTGAGTTTCAGACTTCACATCCTTCAGAAAATGCATGCTAACACAAATGCTGTTATTATAGCAACTTTCTAAGTTTATAAGAGCCATATTTAAAATCTGTCCCTATTTATCGGCCTTTGTCTCACCATTATATTAAGCCTTGTCCAGATTTCTTGCAGTAAATGGTTAAGAGATCTGTGTCTGGCCCTCAAATTTAGCTTTGTTCCTCTTAGTTTATTAATGTTTCTCATAAAGTCAGAGCTGTTTGTGGGTACATAATTTATTAAATAAATAAACTAAGCCTATACTAAGACTTCCTTCTGCTAACAATATAGTGACTGTTGTGTAAATATTTTCTATTGTGAAAAATAAGGAAGTTCTCCTCTTTCTGACCCTCTGCTATGATATTTAAAGGTCAGTGCTATGATTTTTAGTGCTCAGAGGTTCAGAGGTATGTGCAGAGTTATCAGTAATGTACCTGAGCAAGCATTCGTAGGAATGGAATTTCAGAATTTCTTTTATAACAGAAATTGAGTTCAAAAATTTCCTTTACATTAGAACTGGAGTTCATATATATTAGTTTCAACTGGTATTTGAAATGAACTTCTTAAACCAACAACTTTATAACATAAACTACAGCTGTATGTTTAAATGAGATGCCACCCCCACAAGATGTATTTTATGTTTATCACACAAATAATTCAGTGTTTCTAAGTATTACATATGTTTTTATTTGGTAACTCTTTAGAGTGAGGCTTTCATTTTTTCCTTGAGTCAGAGTTTTCATACTTTTTGACTGCCACTTTCAACAGAATCTACCATTCATCTCAGATAGTATCAGGTACTTAATCTGACACATCATTTGTTATTCCTACTTTTCTTGACTGCTAGCAGTTTGGCACAGGGCTATGAGTTTTCATCCCAAAATTTTCCCTCTTCAGTACAGATTTGATGATGTTCCAAATAATGTAAGAGCTACTTAGGGACACATAAATAATATATTTATTAAAATCAGGTGGCAGAAAGATTCTTTACTACTGTTTATATACTGGATATCATGTGAAATAAAGCACAATCTGCTTTGTAATAGTCACAAATGCCATTTATGTGGCATTCAATGCTCACAAGATAAAGAGTGTAGTCACACTACAGAGATGTGCACCTGTCTTCAATGAGCAATGAATGTCTGAAACCAACAGTAGCCAAGTGAGAATTGTTCAGATTGATTGCTTTATACCCTGTCTGGAGATGACTTCTCATAGTTCAAGCCTTCATTCTGGTGTGCCAAGTAACTGTAGGAGTTATATGATAAATGAAGTGATGAAAAGGCAAATAAACCAAAGCACATTTTTTACAGTGATCACATGTAGCTACAGCAATTGTTATGGCAGGTACATTAGCTGTTACCTAACATAATGAAATCATGGTGTAAAATAAAAGGTACACAGAACAGCAGCTCATAAAAGTTAGCTTGCTTAACGAATCAGTAAAAGGAGTTCAGTGCCTGTGTACACTATTCAGTGAAGAAACTGATGGAATAAGCAAGCGATACAACGCACAGCTCTGGTTTATCATTATTACATCCTTCCTGCACATAGTAACATTAAACTGGTGCCAGTCGTTGTATGTAGGTGCAAACTACTCACTGACCATTATATCTCATTACTAGATTTTATTCATTTTCTGATAACCACTTGTTCTATACAAGGAAGCTAGATCCATTTCCTGCAAACAACATGTATAAGAAAGAAGTGCAATCCTGGAGGGGACACCAACCATCACAGTCCTCATAACCAGTGGCCTCTAAATAAAGGAAGACCAAAGATGTTAAAATCAAAGTTCTTGTCCTGTTATTATTTAAAGTGAATTGGCCATGACACAGATACTAAAGTATTTAATGTGGTGAAATGTTAAATTCCCTCCAGTAAACACTCAACTGATGGATTTTGTAGTGATTTTGTTTACATACAAATAGCATTTGTTTCTATAAGAAGTGTAACACTAAAAGCAGAGAAAACAGACCAGGGTATTCATAAACATAGTGTGTAGTTATGTGAAAGTATTCTGCACTCTGACTTTAATACACCACATGTCATTACCATGATTCATAGACATGGATCATGCTAAGGACAGGCAGTGCACGAAAGTATGACAATGTCTTTGTATCACTGTGGAACATATTTTATTATTCTCCACCAAGTTGCTTCAGGCCATACCTCTCAAATGTCCAGATTTTTGCCTCATGTTTTCACTCTGTTCTTCGTAAAATTTGTGCAGCATACTTACGCAGTGTGAATAGCTACTGTGTAAGGTATGGCCATGTCTGACTAGGGTTGCCACCTTTTCAAATGCCCAAAGTAGGACATTTTTGGTACAAACGTCAGATTTTGCAGAGCAAAACATACCCATGGCCTGTACAAAGGAGAGAACTTCACTTTTTTGCCTAAATAAAAGTTTATTCTTGTAGCATTTTAGTTGCTTATTGTGTTTCTTATAACATTTAGGTGTTTCAGATACAGAATAACTGTTTTATGCATCTATTACATAAAATATAGGAAATATTTTTGTCCTAAAATATCAGGACATTTGCCATTTTTTCAATTTTTTTGCAGGACACAACTGTCCAAAGAGGGACTGTCCCTCACAAAGTGGGACAGGTGGTAACCCTATGTCTGACCAGCCCTATCCAGTAACTATCACGTTTTTATGGTGTTGTTCTGTCATGTTATACAGAAATTCATAAAAAATGTATTTGTTAAGATATAAAAGCACTTCAAAGGATATTAGCATATTATGCTAATGAAGAGATCTGTTTTTGTAGGAGCTTTCACTGGTGGAGGGGGGTGCCAGAATTGCTGTGTGGGGACAATGATATGTAGTTGTGACAGAAACTTTGCCTTGACCACTGGGAGCTACATTGTAGGTAGTTTTTTTTCCTACCATGCAAGAGTTTTCTTTCCTTTTTTTTTTAATTTATGCACGGATGGTACTTCTTAATTTTGTATGCTGGGTGACACATCAGCAGGGAAGGGAGACAAGTGCAGTTAAGTGCAGTATTCCAGTTGTAGGCACACAGATCTGGCCCTATAACTTGTATAATTGGGATCTGCCCATACAGAGTTGTTGCAGTGTTTCTGAGTCACACACAGTCCTAGATGTGGGTGGAGTTGTCCACTTGCATGACTATTCCAATGCACTGTGCATTGTAGCTACACACTGAGGTAAGACTGCATACAAGATCTTACCTTCTTGCACGACAGACTTTATGAGTGACACAGTGTTTTTGTACACAAGCAATAATGCCCAACCATATGGGCAGTATCAGAGAATTAACACATACCCAGGATGTTGTGAAGCCCAGTGTCACAAGCAGAAGGCCTTATCACCTCTGGAAGGGTGCTATTAGATGTAAAATAGTTCCTCTGTCTAATGCAGCACATACAGTTGTTTTTGGAGGAAGTATTTTACATCCAAAATATAAGATACGTAAGTATTTAACGCCCCCCCCACACACACACATACATACATACACAAACACACGCACACGCGCACACACACACACACACACACACACACACACACACACACACACACACACACACACACACACACACACACACATGCAGACACACTCACATGTATACCATGCAGTTACAGCCATTTTGTTGATTGAATACACCGTAGATGTCTCATTATGGTCGAATGAATGCAAAAAAAGTATATATAATTCAAGGCAATGCAATCTCTCCCATGCCCCTTAACTGTCGCTGATTTCACAGAACATCCCTGGTTTTGCCACACAGTTTAGATCTGACCCTTGTAGAATGTTTGATTTTCTGGTAAATCACAGAGGATTACAGTCAGTCAGTCATGCCACACGTCAGAGTTTCATATTTTATTATTGTTTAGACAATGCATGCTGATGGACTGCCTGCTGCAGATGAAAGAAATGAAGAGGTATGTGTTGTCTCTTTCACTACTCTCATTCTGTGTCTCTCTCTCTCTCTCTGTCTCTCTCACAGACACACACACACACACACACACACACACACACACACACACACACACACACACACACACACACACACATATGCAAACACACAGACTCACACACATATTCATTAGTTTCTTTATTTATTTTTTATTTGTTTACACTTGCTAAAGAGTAAAGCTGCATTTAGTGAGTACAAAAAAAAGACTGTGTTTTTTCAGACCCTTCTTCATGGCAGCTTAATATGTTGCCATATAACGGAAGACTTATTTTATGTGCATTAGCACCTTGTTGGAGAACATTTGTTCTCCAGAAGGGTGACAAAGTACATTTCATCTGTTCAATGAACAATTTTACTGCATACCAGCCCCATTTCATGGGGCACAATGTCCACAAATTCTGTCCTTATTTAGTTACAATAGCATATAGCATGTACAAAATAAGGATGAATGTTACCCCTGTATGATTTTATTTTATTTTACTTCTCTGTTATCAAACAGTTGTAGCTGGGGTTGCCAAGACAAATAATATAAATTCTTGGCTTTCTTAGGCAGTAACCGTTATTTAAGTGTCATTCCAACATGGGTAAAATTATTAAAAGTCTGCAGCAGATCTGGAATGTAATCTGATATCCCTGTTCTTTACTTCTGGCTTTGTCCAAAATGCGGTTTACACCATAACACTTTACAAGTTTCTACTTGTTCAATAATACATATGTATTAGATAACACATCTGAGCCTCCATTTTGTGTGATCACAGTTCTACTATAAGAAACTGACAGTGATTTCACAGATGACAGCAGTTCATAGGTTCATAGGTTCATACTAGGCTATCTACCCTAGGGCATTTATAAGCCTAGCCAGAGTGTGTCTGGCTTTCGCCACCCATTTTAAATTAATATAGGTTCATAGGTTCATACTAGGCTATCTACCCTAGGGCATTTATAAGCCTAGCCAGAGTGTGTTTCGAACCTAACAAAGCAAAAGCCACCCTCTGCATGTAACATAAAGGAGCATCTCAAAATAAATGTTTTTTTTTCTGGTGGGCATGACCTCCTGCATGACACATATGGCGGGGCAATTCACCCCCCACACCTTCAGACCTATAAATAATTCTGTGGTTGCAGAATTGTTGTAAAAGAGAGGAAGAACTTGCTAACAAAGAGCATAACAGCCTCAAGCAAACACTTGTTTCACTCTAACATCAGCAAGCACCTGAATTCTGAAATCTCATGTGCCAGGACACTGTATTACACTCCATGGTTACTATACTGCAGCATATGAAACTTCCATCTCATTGGGATACATAAGGAATGGCTTACAAGAAACTTGCTGACACCAAATGTTTAACTCATTTGGCAAAACTGATTTTGCTAAAAAGAAACAAAGTAACTAAGTTGCTTCAGGCCATACATCTCAGCTATCCAGATTGTCGCCTTATGTTTTCCATCTGTTCTTCATAAAATTTATGGTTTTCAGGCAAATCACTGAGGATTGAAGTCACTAAATAATGACATACATATGAGTTTCAGACTTTGTATACTTCAGGAAATGCATGCTAACTCAAAATCTGTTATTCTAGCAATTTTCTAAGTTTATAAGAGCAATTTTCAGAATTTGTCCTTATTTTTGGCCCTTTGTCCCCCCCTATATTTTAGACTTTGTCCACATTTCTTGTGCTATGTGGTTAAGAGGTATGCTTCAGGGTCTTTGGTGCACCACACCAAGAGTATCATACTTGTAATGGGTTGCAAAGCTCCCATCCACTGCAAAGCTTACCACCACTGCACATCTTTGCAACCCCAAGCAGCTTCATATATCACCTGTTTTTGTAGTTCTTTTAACAATTTCCTACCTTCTGTCCACCTCTACAACTAGTCACCATCTGATGATACATGAGGAAATGAACCTAAACTACAGTACTTAACACTTACTTCCTCAGAGATTGTTCAGAAAGGTAAACAGTAGCTCCTGCCAGTTGTTGCATCTCATAGTTCATACCCATATGTGGACTCACCAACATGTGGTACTTTAACTTAGGTAACCTACTGCATATTGACCAGGAACTTGATCATTTCATAAAATATATTTTCAGTGCAGCCAGTATCATGATACTTTTTGATAATCACATGCTAATTACTTGTGCACAATGTACTAATAAATAAATCATGTTTATATTATGGCCTTACACCTGGCCTTTAAAACCCAGCACTGACTGGGTACTCACAGAGTCAGTCTTATGTGCTCTGAAGATTTAAACTGAAAATAATATAAATAAAAAAAAATAATATGAAAAATGTCAACACACTTTGCATGTTTTACACCTTAACACATTAAAAAGTAAAGTTCCATTTTTCATCTTAATTTTGTATTGCTGGTGTTCAGCTACATAGTGAATACACAGTTGCTTGCTCATTGGTGCTGACTTTCTCTATGACAAATGCATGTTCTGAGTATCAGTGAATTGCTGTTTCCATCTCCATGAATGAGGGGATAGATGAGAAGAGGAGAACACGTAAGAGAAGCACTGACTCCCTTTCCATGTGTGAATACCATTTTTCCAGTCATCATCTTACTGTGGTCAGGATAGTCATCTGTCAAATACCCTTTAACCCATGAAAAACTAACTGTATAGACAAAGCACCTTCCTCAATAAATGTAGCAACACAGTAGTATTTCAATGGTATTTCTGTGCAGATAGTTTGTGTTTGTGTGTGGATGGAAACAGAGTAAACTGGACAGCAGAGACATGATGCTAAGCAGTGGTACTGTGGTCACAAGCTATGCAGTTATTGTAGTGGTTGTCATGCTGTTGGAAAACCAGCAGCAATGTAGCAGAAAGAAGAAACATGCATTATATGTGCACATTGCTTTATATATACAGTATATATTTATATATATATATATATATATATATATATATATATATATATATATATATATATATATATATATATATATATATATATATATATATATATATATATATAAACATATATATTTGTAATTATATATGTATATATACATATATATATATATATATATATATATATATATATATATATCTATATATATCTATATATATCTTTATATATATATACTGCAGTGGTGGTGCTGCAGTAGCGTTGTCACCTCACAGTTAGACATTGCCCGTTCGATTCTCAGTTAGAGCGTCTTCTGGTGTCGACATGCGTGGATGGGCATTCCTTCAATGAAGGTTGTGTGTTAGGCCTGGCAAGCCAGCATGTAAAAATCAACTGCCAATCATTAGCGGACCGGAGTTCTGCTGTGGCAACCCCTAAAGCCAAAAGACAGTAGTAGTAGTATATAGATATAGATATATGTGTGTGTGTGTGTGTGTGTGTGTGTGTGTGTGTGTGTGTGTGTGTGTGTGTGTGTGTGTATGTATAAAACTAAACTACTCATCTTCCAACCCACCAAACATACTCAAAACAACTCTCACTTTAACATCACAGCAAAAGACAACACCACTATATACCCAACTGAACACACCAAATTGCTAGGAGTGGAAATAGACAATAAACTAAAATTTGACATTCACATATCCATGACCATAAAAAAAGTCCACAAAAAACTAGGAGCGTTATACAGAAATAAGCAACTTCTCCCCAAAGCAGCAAAGATTTCAATAGCAAATCCCCACCTTATCTCCACCCTACTTTATGCCTCTCCAATATATACCAACCT